>NW_027361959.1:0-180000 GCF_039654945.1 Dendrobates tinctorius
ACACTGCCATATAATATGATGAATGCAATCATTCACAGCGAGTTAAAGCAGGGAGAGGCTAAAAACGAACTATGGCAGTTTCACGTTTTAACTGGCACTTCTACGGGTCCATTTACCTGCTCGCTGCGAAGAATGATGTCAGTGTGTGGAATAAAGGACTTTTAATTCAAAAGATAGGGTCCGCGCTGCATTTCTACTTTTTGTATTCATGCTATTACTTGAGCTGCGCACCACCCAGATATATCCAAGAAGTTGTCTATCGATGGCTATCCATTCTAATATTTGCAGAGCAAAAAGTTGGTGCCTCTTTACTCTTCTACAGGAGTTATTAAAAGTATGTTTTTCTTCCAAACGCTGCACCGTTTCAGAGTAAAACATACCTGGCTGTGATTGCACAGCCAGTGCCTGATCCATAATGTCCACTGTTTGAGCAGCAGGTATTAGCACATTCTATGTGGGACACAAAGAACCCGATTGTCCATAATAAGGTCTGTTACAAAAAAAATAAATAAAAGCACGCTGCACTTTTTATTTTGTTATAAGTATGAGAACCTCTTTGAACAACACTCAATTTGTCAATTTAGTCATACATTGCCAGGAATATCAATGCATATTTATAAGAAATGATCTTCCTGAATTACCGTACAGGGGGAATACAAGCATTGGTGCCTTTATGTCTGTCTACCAGAAGTACGGCCCAGTAGATACACTACGCCATCCTTACATAGGAGAGTACAGGCAGCTGACAATTCACTGTAAAGGAAAGCATACTGTGCATGACAAAATCCCATGACCAGCAAAAGACGACGAGAAAAGAATCATATGACACCTTTCAGGAAGTAGGTGAACAAGGAAGCAAAAAAAATAAGTTCACCGAGATTCTGCAGTTGTGTGCACACAATCGAAAACAGCTTGTTGAAAAGGGTTTGTAGAGCAGCACTCATATCCTTCAGTGCAACTCAAGGCCTGATCTGGACAAGCGAACACATCCGCAAACAGCAGATCTGGAGCAGGTTCAACAGAATAGTAACAGATTTCAGGAGAATTCAGAGGCTTTGTCAGTTTTCAGCACGTTCTGTGAAGTGCGTGATATGCCGGTTGCCACACGCTAAGCGACTGATTTCTTTACATTACTTTGCAATCAGAAAGAAGATGATCAGCTGCAGGAGCACAAGAGGCGCTGCAGCTAAAGACCACGGCACACTCCAATTTCTAAGTATGAACTGCAACGTTTATTTTACACGCTTTTATAGCAGCATTAATCCCACAGCGCTTAAGGGTATGTGCACACGTAGTTTTTAGTCTCTGCGGATTTTGTAGAGAAAACCGCAGGAAATCCGCAGGACAAAGTGCTGCGGTTTTTCTGCGGTTTATCAGCGGATTATCTGCGTTTTTTCTGCGGTTTTGCCCTGCGGTTTTACACCTCATAATGGATGAGGTGTAAAACCGCAGCTTTTCTGCACCAATTGACATGCTGCGGATTGTAAACCGCAGAAAAACCGCACGGAAAAAAACGCAGCATGTGCACAGCTTTTTTTTTATTTCCATAGGAAATAAAGGTACTGTACAACGCAGCAAAATCTGCTGCGTTTCTGCAGAGCCAAAAACGCTGCGGAAACGCAGCAGAATCCGCAGCGTGTGCACATACCCTTACAGAAATTATCACCGTCCCCGATGGACCTCACAATCTAAATTCCCTATCAGTATGTTTCTGGATTGAGGGAGGAAACCCACGCAAACACGGGGAGAACGTACAAGCTCCTTGCAGGTGTTGCCCTTGGTTGAATTAGAACCCAGTACTCCAGCGCTGCAAGGCTACAGTGCTAACCACTGAGCCACCGTGCCGCCCGTAACATAAAATAAAGGCTTTGTCTTCATACAATCCTCCCCCCAGAAAGAAAAACAAAGAAAACCCAAACTACACCCAAACAGATTGGTAATCGTCAAGTATAAGGTTCTTGTCTCGTTTCTGCCCTCCTCACATGCACCATTCTATACATCAATAGTAAGAGTAGCAGATCAGTGTACACTCGTCACTCCCACCCTACCCCATCCCACAGGCAGAGGTCACGCGTCTGCCAGCATTTGCTGAGGAATCTGTTGACTCATAGTTGCAACACTGTGATAAACAGATCATATGATCAGACCCAGACTCGGTCATTACATGGTTACTCTCAAGGCTCCATTATTTACTAGGTCAGCGAGAGTCACAATGGGAGCTAATAGAAATGATTGTTACTGGGAGATGAAAAATAGCAGAATTTACTACACTGTCTAATACAAGACCCTACTATAACCAGGGTATGAAGGGCCAAGTTCTTCCAGGGGACAACATATGACCACTATTAAAAAAAAAAAAAACATCCCGATTACCATACCTGTTAAATAAGTTTTACCACCAGTGGCACAGGATCAGTGATTATACATGTTTAGTAAGGAACAGACTGATGGGTCCTCACCAACAAGAGCAGAGGTCCCACAACACTCAATGCAGTGGTACGAATCGATACACGACTACTGCTCCAGGCACAGCCTATGGGCGATGGTCACACAAGATCCCTCATGCTCTATACACACATGGCTTTAGGACCCCAACTTCTCAGAAAAGGGCTTTTGGCTGCCAGCTATGTGCACCCCAAGACATGAGAGATCGCAGACATCAGCACATCAGACCAGACATGCTTCTGTAGACTCAGACTGTGCTAACAAATCACCATCGATCAGCACTGACACTTGTATCCGAGGTCCCAGCAGTCAAAGATGACAAAGTGAGAATGGAGGGGCTGCCATGTCCCTGACTAATATGCCCCCTCTGCTACAGATCTGACCGTGAACTGCTAATCAGACCACTCTGCCTGCAAGACACTCACATAGGGGGATTTCTTTGTGCTCTAATCAGAAACTGGAAAATCCCCAATGTTCAGCGCTAGACCTGTAGTGAGGGTCAGCCCTAAGGGTAAGCGCAGCAGCACATTCAATGGGGACTTTCCTCAGCAAAATCCATGGGACACGTGTGGATCTTGTCACATACATGTATTTACTCACACATTTCCTGCAGGAATGTCAATGCATATTTGTCAGTATCTCATGGTCCCAGGACTGCGCTTTATGTTACGTTACCATCAGAAACCTGGGCTGTCCAAACCCCACAGAAGAGCCCTGACCCTAGAAATGGCACAGTGCGGCGAGAGAGACCCCCACACTCACCCCCAGTCAACTTTAGCCTGCAAAACACCATCATATGAGAAGTGTGAAGCTTTTATGGGGGGGGGGGGCAGGAACAAGTTCACACGAGGTCAAACCAAGGCAGACTTCTCCGCTGCCTCACACATTGTGAGAATAGAGCAGGTGACTGTATAAGAGACCGGTGAGTGACCCCAAAAAATCCCTGAGGTAAGAAGAGACCAGATAACCCCCTCCCCCATGTCTGAGCCCTGCAGCTACAGCGGGGGAGGGGAGGAGGACTGGGGGGCTTTGTAAGTGGGAAGGAGCACAGAATACAGGGCAGGGGGTGGGAGCTGCCCGTGTGGGGTACAGCACGGGGATTTACCCCAACAATGGCAGCCCCTCAGGTGGAGACAGGCTTATGGAGCTTCATGGAAACCTGCAGTGTCCTCTAAGGGGGGAGGAAGCAGGACGGGGCCGGGCACTCCCAGCATGAGAGCCGCAGTCATACCGCAGCTGCTGCAGCGCTCCCAGCTGACGCGCGTTTTCCCCATCACACGGCCATAAGCGCCCGCCGCCCACATTACATAATAACTCACCGGCAACGAGCAGACACGACAACGCCAGCAGCAGCTTCATGGTGAGACCCGCACGATGGAAGTCACCTGACTGTTCGGCCAAGCTGCAGTCCTAATAATAAGTACGACCACGCCCAGCTCCCCCTCCGGTCACCTGACACTCAGCGCGCGCTGCTATAGGCCCGGAGAGGAGGCGGGAGCAAAGCCGGAAGTTTACAAGCGGCCATGTTTATGAAGGGCGAAATGGATGCTGTCTAGCTGCGGGCAGGAGCAAGTGTAACTACTGCTGGTAGCTTCGGGTATTAGGCGGCCTTGTCAGATCCGGCCGTATAGGGAATGTCATGCCAAGGGATAACTGGCTTTTCACTGTGAGCCCTACTGAGGCGTCATAGTGTGTGTGATGACTGGAGCACTGTGCTTAGTCGGTCCTGTCAGGCTGTGTTCAGACTATGCGTGTCAGCACTGTGGGCACACACACGTCAGTCCATGCTGGCATAATTTCCACCAAAATCATTTCTTTCATAGATTGCGCCATGTTCTTGCTGCGCTTTACTCAGGTCCAGCGAGGGGACACGGGAAACCTGTGGCGCTTATGTCGGGCACGCTGAGGCGCTAACGGGGCAGTGACTCCGACGCGGACTCCTCTTGTCTGTTTTATAAGTAACTTTCCTTTTTCCTCGTGTATTCGTTGCCGGGTTTTTTGCCAAAATCCTTCACAATACCGTTCGCGAGTTCATGAATTTTTTTTTTTGTCTTTGCCATTTTTTGTGGCATTTTAGTTGGACGTTTTGAAAAATCGTGGAAAATTTCTGCCAAAAGAACTGGCTTCTAACTCCTATTTATAACGTATAACTTATAGCTGGCTAATAACTGAGCTTTGTTTTCAAGGAGTCAATCAAGTCCAACCTGCACAGAAAATGAGGAACGTGAAAAAACACAAGAAAACGTGTATGAGCTCTAGCTCTAACAAAAAGTGAGATTTATAAGTAGAATAAGATGTACATGAAAAACTGGTAAAAAAAAACACCAAAAATAGGGGGAAAAATCGCACAAATTCAGTAATGAATTGGCGCAGAGACGGGACCGTCTTCATATGCAGATTATCAACCGGCATGAAGCACTGGGCTATACCTGACACATAAGGCTGGCGGTCTAAGAACTGGACTTGTATTTTGGACCAGCCCTTTAATGGTTTTACTATTTACGGTATTTTAAAGGATCTTTGGTTCCATGGTGCAGTATATGAGGAGTTACATCTAATGTATAAAGCTCAATGTGTGTGTGTATGTCCGGGATTGGCATGTGCACCGTCGCAGCTACAGCCACAAAATTTGGCACAGTCACACGTCTGGACCCTGAGAGCGTCATAGGCTATGTTGTGAGGCGAAGTTTTAACCCCGCTCGTTCCAATTCACCAATTTTGCCTATTATCATTTCTATGGTGTTATCGTCCTTCTGTAAAGCTGGAAATAACACAATTTATAAGGCCGGGGTCACACTAACCGACGCAAAATACGGTCCGTATTTTACATGCGTAATACGGATGAATGACCCCTAGATAGTGCTCCGCATGTCATCCGTAAGCAAGGTGTGGTCACGTATTCTGCGCATGTCAGCATCCGTATGCCGAGATTTTCTCGCTGGCTTGCAAAATGGACATATAATGGAGCCCTATGAGGCTAGTTTCACACTAGCGTTTATGAGCGCAGCGACGGCCTACGCACGGCCGCCGCTAAGCCCCGCCCCCGCCGGTAGCTCCGTCCACTGGCGCATGACGCTGCATGCGCCCTGCGTCCCCTATCTTTATCACAGGGGGCGCAGGCCGTGCGCAGTATGCGTTTGGCGGCGCATGCGCCTTTTTGACGGTGCGCCGACGCAACCAAACTGCAGCAGGTTGCGTTTGGCGCAGGTCGGCGCACCGTCAAAAGGACGCATGCGCCGCCAAACGCATACTGCGCACGGCCTGCGCCCCCTGTGATAAAGATAGGGGACGCAGTGCTTATGCAGCGTCATGCGCCGGTGGGCGGAGCTACCGGTGGGGGCTCGGCAGGGGGCGGGGCTTAGCGGCGGCCGTGTGCAGGCTGTCGCTGCGCTCATAAACGCTAGTGTGAAACTAGCCTGACAGGGTTTCTAACAGAAACGGAAGAATAGATATAGACACAGAATATAAATATATATATATACACAAGTCATTGAGACAAACATATATATATACGCGTATATATTTATATTTCATAGAGTTCTTCATAGCAGAATAGCCGCTAATTCAATTGCCGGCTTCTGTCAAATCATTCCCCAACCCGACATGAAATGACACATGGTTTACATACAGTAAACCATTTCATTTCATGTTTTTTTTTTATATGTCCCTGAATAATAATTAGATGAGGGTTTGTGTGAGAAAATTGGGAGGTGTAGGTGTTATTTTAAGGGGTTAATTCGTTGTAAAAAAAATGCGTGGGCTTCCGCTGTAATTTGTCAACCAGAGAGGTTAAGCAGGTGAGTGAGGGCAGATTTTAATAGCCATGAAAGGGACCATTGTTTTTGCCCCCCCCCAGGCTACAAAAATCTGCCCCCAGAAATGGCGCATCTATAAGATGTGCCAATTCTGGCACTTATCCTCTCTATTCCCATTGCCTTGTAGCGGTGGCTGGTGGGTTAATATAACAAGGGGTTAATGTCACCATTCGATTGTAAGGTGACATTAAGCCGATTAATAATGGAGAGGTGTCAATAAGACACCGATCCATTATTAACCCTATACTAAGGGTTAAAAACCACACACAGACATTAATTAAAAAGTCATTTAATGAAATAAATACCCCAAGTTTTTGACAAATTTTTATTAGTCTGGTAATCCCAAAAAAACCATGACCTGCAAAACAAATAGCATAAAAAATCGCCAATATCCTTTCCTCTCCGCCGTTCAGTCACGTCCCACGCTGCAATCCATCAGAAGGGGTTAAATAGTTTACAATGAGGATCGGTGCTAATGCGACCAGCCCCACTGTAAACTACTTCTAAATGAATTGATTCAGCTCTGCACAGCCTCAATGGCTGCCTGTAGATGATCTAATTACCATGGGAAAGTTTATGACTTTTTTCACACGGTCATTAGTTCATTCACAGATCAGCCGAGGACTCTCCGCAGCCTCAGTGATGTCAGCGGGAGTCCCCCGGCTGATCTGTGAATGAACTAATGACCATGGGAAAAAAGTCATAAACTTTCCCACGGTAATTAGATCATCTACAGGCAGCCATTGAGGCTGCGCAGAGCTGAATCAATTCATTTAGTAGTAGTTTACAGTGAGGCTGGTCGCATTAGCACCGGTCCTCATTGTAAACTATTTAACCCCTTCTGATCGATTGCAGCGTGGGACGTGACTGAACGGCGGAGAGGAAAGGATATTGGTGATTTTTTATGTTATTTTTTTTGCAGGTCATGGTTTTTTTGGGATTACCAGACTAATAAAAATTTGTCAAAAACTTGGGGTATTTATTTCATTAAATGACTTTTTAATTAATGTCTGTGTGTGGTTTTTAACCCTTTCTTAGTATAGGGTTAATAATGGATCGGTGTCTTGACACCTCTCCATTATTAAATCGTCTTAATGTCACCTTACAATCGAATGGTGACATTAACCCTTTGTTATATTAACCCATTCGCCATTGCTACAGGGCAATGGGAATAGAGAGGATAAGTGCCAGAATTGGCGCATCTTATAGATGAGCCATTTCTGGGGTGTCTGGGGGCAGATTTTTGTAGCCGGGGGGGGCAAAAACAATGGTCCCTTTCATTGCTATTAAAATCTGCCCTCACCTGCTTTACCTCTCTGGTTGACAAATTACAGCGGAAGCCCATGCATTTTTTTTACAACGAATTAACCCCTTAAATAACACCTACACCTCCCAAATTTCTCACACAAACCCTCATCTAATTATTAGTCAGGGACATATAAAAAAAACATGAAATGAAATGGTTTGCTGAATGTAAACCATGTGTCATTTCTTGTCGGGTTGGGGAATGATTTGACAGAAGCCGGCAATTGAATTAGCGGCTATTCTGCTATGAAGAACTCTGTGAAATATAAATATATATATATATATATATATAGATATGTGTGTGTCTCAATGACATGTACTGTATATATATATATATATATATATATATATATATATGTATTCTATGTGTATATATCTATTCTTTCGTTTCTTTATTAAACCTGTCAGTGTGAGTTTACTGTATAGCGCACTGAATTGCCGGATTTTATAAAAGACACTGGGTGCGTATTTCTCGCAAGTCATGTGTTGTCTGTGTGTAATGCGTATTTTTAGCACACCCATAGACTTTCATTGGCGTACTACGGGAGTAGTACGCTGACAATCGCAGCATTCTGCGATTGGCACTGACCGTGGAATACGGACGAGAAATATACGACTGTTGGGAGCTGCCCCATAGAGAATCATTTGTCCGTGTGTAATGCGTGCTTTTAACGCCTCTCACTCGTCCATATTCCTCTCTAGTGTGACCCTGACCTTACCGTGCCAACACAGACCATCCTCTGACACAGACTGCAGGGGGAGCCCAGTATCACACAGGATAGGATTAGATACACGGCTCAGCAGTCAGTATCACACAGGATAGAATTAGATACACAGCTCAGCACACAGTATCACACAGAATAGTATTAGATACACTGCTCAGCAGACAGTATCACACAGAATAGTATTAGATAGACGGCTCAGCAGACAGTATCACACAGAATACGCCTCCAGTTTCCAGTTCAAACAGAATAGGATTAGATACACGGCTCAGCAGTCAGTATCACACAGGATAGGATTAGATACACGGCTCAGTAGACAGTATCACACAGGATAGGATTAGATACATGGCTCAGCAGTCAGTATCACACAGGATAGGATTAGATACACGGCTGAGCAGTCAGTAACATGATAGGATTAGGTACACGGCTCAGCAGTCAGTATCACACAGGATAGGGTTAGATACACGGCTCAGCAGACGGTATCACACAGTATAGGATTAGATATACTGCTCAGCAGTCAGTATCACACAGGATAGGATTAAATACACGGCTGAGCAGTCAGTAACACGATAGGATTAGATACACAGCTCAGCAGAAAGTATCACACAGGAGAGGATTAGGTACACAACTCAGCAGACATTATTATCACACAGGATAGGGTTAGCTACACAGCTCAGAAACAGGATGTGCCAAAGGAGAGGACATTTTCATTCCAAGATTTCCACTCATTCCATCTGATTTGTTTTTTGATTTTAAACGCCTCCAGTTTCCAGTTCAACTGCTATTTGCAATGTCCATTAACAATGCTCAGGGACAGTCCTTGAAAGTAGTAGGGATCGATTTGCAATCTCCATGCTTTTCTCATGGTCAACTTTACGTGCTCTGTTCAAGAGTTGGAAGTGCCAAAAATCTGTTCATCTTTGCACCGAAAGGAAAAACCAAACATGTTGTTTATCAAAAGGCTCCTGAATGAGTTGAAAATAAAATACTATCGATGGGGCGTGGCTTCGGTGCCTATGGAGTAGGACACTGTAAGAGGGAGCTCCTGGAAAAGACATCTCAACGCGGCTAATAACGCAACTTTATGAGGATATCCTGCCTCAAAGGGGCTACGTACCTACTCTCCTCGCCCCAAGGACCTTTTGGACTGAAAACTCTGCTCAAAAGCTTCTCCTAGGCCGGGGATCCATCTGGGCCTGTGAAGCCTCAGGTTGGTGAAGCCTGCGTCCCCTGCATAGGGGCCTAAGCTGTGCCCACACAGATCCCTTTATGTACAGGGACCTTAATAAAAAAAAAAAAAATCCCTTTTGAGACCACCAATTGCTCTACAGTAGTATTATCTACCCTTTTCGGAGCCCCAAGACTGTTTGACTGACATTTGGGCTGATAACACCGAGCGGTGGCAATAGCGCTGTTGCGACCCATCTGATAATCAAAGGGTGCCTTTTGTCATATACCAAGGTCCCCCCAAGGACCCAGGAGCAATCCGGAGACATTGGTGGCCCTGCTTTGTGACCCCAGCTTCAGGGACCCCCAGCTACCAGCGCTGCTGCAGCGCCGCTGGAAACCAGAAATAAAGTCCTACAAACACCCTGGACCAAGTCTGCACACACTGCTGGGGCCATTACACAGCAAACCGCCAGGTTAGTTAGCCTCTTCAGGCTTTAAATAGTGCTAAAATCGGCGCTTTTTGCTGCGATATCCCTCCGCCACTAAAATTGAGGTCCCAGCTTTAAGCCAGCACTCCCTGGAGGCCTCAAAAAATAGTCCCGGCTATTATTACTATAAACGCCCCCAGAGCAGCGGTAACCAGCCTATAATTTCCCTGGAGTCCTTCCCTCATCCCCCATAGCAACAAGAGTGCCAGAACTTTAATAAAAACAGACTTTTATCATCTTTTGGTGAGCCCAATACAAGGCTATGGGAAGTAGATCCGGTTGATCTTTCTAATGCTCCTAAGTGGCTGACAACACCGAGCAATATAGTAAAATAGTTTTTTCACAGAACTGCTCTTCTTTTTCACCCAATTTTGCCAACATAATAAATACCTTCTCTACTTGATAAGTTTTCATCTTCACAGCTATTTCATTTTGGTAAAAGATGATCTTAATTATTCATTTGCCTATCATCTTCCCGACCACTTTGACAGTGATTGCAACGTCATTCAGCGGGCTTGGCGGCATTACATCCGCAGCATCTACTCCACCGCAGCCATGAGTAACTCTAAAACTGTGGGAAAGACCAACTCTAATTCACCACTGAGAACCCAAACTGGCCCAAAACATGGTGGTTCTCAAAGCTTCAGGAGCCAAGGGAGGGACAGGGCCAACTTCATCACTCCTCCCAGACGCAGATCAAGATCCCCCCAGAGGGACGCGCTTGGCCCATCAGGATATAAACCCAAGGTTAAATCTACAGGTACCGAAGCCTCTCCCGTTAAAATGGATTCTTCGGCCAGTATGAAAAGGCTGGCTCCTGGTAGCCTAAGTAAGAGATATTCCTTCTCTGAGAGAAAATCTGATGACGATGAGGACAGTAAATCTACGGACACATCTCCTAACAGTTCACCACTAAAGAGCAAGATAAAATATGATTATCCAGAGACCCAAAAGGGTGCGGGCACTACTAAATCCCATACTCCCCCCCATTCAGCTACTGCAGGCCCGTCTGACGACGACTCCATGGCTGAAAGGATTATACGGGTAATGGACCAAAAATTCGAAGCCATGTCCATAAAGTTTACAGCTGACTTAGACGCGAACTTTCAAGAATATTGCGAGAAGGGGGACAAAATTGAAAAACAACTTTCAAAGCATGAGGACAGATTGAGTAAACTGGAAAACAGATCTAACATCAGTTTCAGCGAGCTCGACCGCCTCACCCTGGAAATGAAGGATCTCCGTTTTAAATTGGCGGATCTCGAGGACCGGAGTCGCCGGAATAATCTAAAGTTGAGGGGCATTCCGGAAACGGTAGCTCAAGAGAAATTGTCAAGTCACATCAAAGCCATTTTTAAGCAAGCTCTGCCTGATCTGTTGGATTTGGACCTAACTATTGATAGAGCACATCGACTGCCCAGACCTCCAAGGATCTCCCCGGACTTGCCAAGAGATACCATCATAAAAGTACATTTATTTAGGACAAAAGAAATGATCCTCAACTACCTAAAGAACCAAAAATCTTTCCCCACACCAAATGAAGAAGTAAAGGCCTTCCCTGATTTCTCGAAAGCAACCTTAGACGGCCGAAGAGAGTTTAGAACTGTCATGAACGTTCTCCGGGACAAAGGGATAGCCTACAAATGGGGCTTCTCACTAAAGTTACTGATCACTCATCGAGGGAAGACTTTTCCAGTCTTATCGGTTGAAGAAGGGATGAGCTTCATCAGGTCATTGGACTGCAACTAGTCGGAATGAGGCTGAAAGGAACTTATCTCATATTGTTCCCCTGGATATAAGGCAGCCTCTGCTTTAACCATTTCAGGAGGTCCTATCCTTTTTTCCCGTCCACTTTTATTAACCTCCTTTGTCTTTCAGGTAGTTCTTTAAGACCTGCCTGCGTTGGACTTGTTTGCAATTGTTTAACATTTCATTAAGTTTCTTTTCAGTATCATATCTGTGTTTCCTAGTTTAGTTTACTGCTGAAGACGCGGATCTCAAGAAGGTTGGTTTCAGTGCAATTTCCTTTTCAGGTTTGTCTCAACTAAGGCCTATTTGCCTGTTTCTGCTTTGTCAGAGCGATTAATATGAGTCTTAAAATTTGCTCCTATAATATCAGAGGGCTTAATAGCCCTCAAAAGAGACACACTCTATGGAGAGAGTTATTAAAATCAAAGGTAGACATTGCTTGCATCCAAGAAACTAAATTTTTGGCAGGCAACCACCCCTACTTCAAACACCGTAGCTTTCCTCATATTTTTGAGGCCTGCAATTCTAGTAAGAGAGCGGGGGTGGTTACCTTGATCAAAAAGAGTATACCCTTTGAGGCTATTGAGGAATATGGTGATGACAAGGGAAGGTTTCACATCTTAATCTGCACAATCAATGGTCAAACATGTACACTAGTGAACCTGTACGCACCAAATAAGAGTCAAACTAGATTCTTAACTAAGTTGATGAAAAAGGTCACCGAGGTGCAGAGAGGGACTCTTATACTGCTGGGCGACTTTAATGTCACTCCGAATAATGTGTTGGACTCTTCCTCTGTCTCCAGACCGTCCTCGGACAACCTAAATTGGTGGCTGGATAGAAGTGAACTGTACGATACTTTCAGATGCCTGAATTCTAGTTCAAGGGAATTCACTCACTTCTCTGCAGTTCACCAATCAGCATCGAGGATAGACCTGATTGTGGCAGATATTTTCTCTATTGAGAAATTCAAAAAAGTATACATAGGAGACAGAACGATATCGGATCACTCACCAGTGTACGGTGAGATCTTCATTGGGCCTGCACTTAAAAACGTAAAAATGTGGAAATGTAACTCCACCATCACGCACGATCCCTTACACAAGGTCACAATTCAAAAAGCAATAGATGATTACTTCACAGAGAATACACCAGACTTCACCAACCCATCTACTAACTGGTGTGCCCATAAGGCAGTCATCACGGGTATCTTAATAAGTATTTCCTCTAGAATCAAGAAAGAGAACAGGGATAAAATTAATAAATTACAGAAATCGATTCGTAATCTGGAACAATCCCTTCTAGTCTGTCCCAGTCCATCTACCGAGAACCAAAATAAATTAGCCAAATTAAGACAGGAGTTGAGGAACCTGCTCTATGCACCCTATGAAGCGGCACTTAACTCCTCCAAATTTAAATTTTACTCCTCCATAAATAAACCCACAAGATACATGGCCAATGGAATCAAAAGACTAAGAACCCAAAATACCATTAACAGAATTTCCTCCATCACAGGTAATGTCCTATCTCATCCCCAAGACATTGTGAATGAATTTTCTAAATATTACACTAAACTTTACAATCTAAACTCGGACCCCTCATCTCTCCCTCCAAATGAAGCCGACATTAAATCATACCTTGCTAATATTGATCTGCCATCTTTGTCAGTTGATGACTTGAACTCCTTATCTGCACCGTTCAATACCATGGAAGTAGAAGGCGTTATTAATCAGCTCGATCTCCATAAATCTCCAGGGCCAGACGGCTATAATAATGCTTACTATAAGGCCTTCTGCACCAGTTTGTCTCCACATCTGGTGAAAATGTTCAATTACGCTTCAGTAATAGGCTCCTTCCCCCCAGAGATGCTAGAAGCTTCAATAACATTAATTCCTAAACAATCAGGCGATCCAAAATTGGTTGGCAGCTATAGGCCGATTTCCCTCATAAACACCGATATAAAAATCTTCTCTAAAGTTCTAGCAAATAGACTGAGCCTCATTTTACCTAAACTAGTGGCAAATGATCAGATGGGATTCATTAAAGGTAGACAACCGGCGGACGCCACGAGGGCATTGGATTCCATTAAACTTATTAATTCTACTAAGACCCCAACCGTTCTCATTTCGCTCGACGCCGAGAAGGCATTCGATCGTATCGATTGGTACTTTCTCAGGCAGGCCCTAATTAAATTTGGATTTGACAAACACTTAATCACCACCTTCATGTCACTTTACAAAGGTCCAACGGCAAAAATTGTTAGCAATAACCATGTCTCAGACATTTTTGCTATAAACAATGGCACGAGACAGGGCTGTCCCCTTTCACCACTGCTATTTAATCTTGCATTAGAACCCCTAGTAGAATACATTAGAACAAATCCCAAAATTACCGGTCTTAGTACGATTAACCGCCAACACAAGATTAGCCTCTTCGCGGATGATATTATCCTGACTCTTACTAACCCCGTTACATCCACTACAGAAGCCCTAAAGGAATTGGAAATATTTTCTTCCCTTTCAAATTTCAAAATAAATGGCCCCAAATCCAATATCCTACCTATCCACGTCAACTCTGAAGATACTAACCTGTTAAAAGCAACAACATCACTTAACTGGTGTTATGACGAGTTTCTTTACCTCGGAGTCATTATCAATAAAAATTTGGCTAAGACAGTTAAATCTAACATGAAGACTATAACTGATTCAATTATTAGGGATAGTGCTGTCTTCAAAGACAGAGGCTTGACTTGGTGGGGAAGAACTTTGGCAGTCAAACTGTTTACCCTGCCAAAAATTTTATACATTTTGAGATGTATTCCACTACCTATCTCTACGCCATGTTTGACAAATATTCAGTCCCAGGTGAATAATATAGTTTGGAACAATAAGAAATCCCGAACCGACACTAGAACTCTGTTTAAGAGTAAACCACATGGTGGTCTAAGCCTTCCTAACATCACTGCCCAGTACCATACACTTTTATTAAAGCAAAGTGCTCCGTGGCTTTCAGATCTTCCTGCTCCCGCATGGCTGGATCTTGAAATTGAAATCAATAAAGGTAAACACCCTAAACTCCTGATCAATAAAGCCATTTCCAATCTCCCGACCTGCGAACAGTCACATCCGTTATTCCAAGCAATTACTTCGGCTTGGTACAAAATAGCTAGAATTGACAGTCGTAGCCAGAAACGGTCTACGTTACATAAAGTACCTATAGCCTTTATTTACTCTTTCCTGGGTCTTACCGCACGCTATCAATGGGCCGATTTTAACATCCGAACATTGGGAGATATCTCGGAGGGTCCTAACCTTTTAAGTTTCAGCTCTATTAAAACTGTATTCAAAGTACCATCCTCCGCCTTCCACGAATACATGTTATTAAAAGAATACGCAAAGACGTTTCTTAACAAGAAACCGAGATATTCAGAGGCGTCCTTAAAGATTATGACCAACCCAATGCACCGGATCTTTTGGGGACATAAGTTTATTTATAATTGCTTTAATAAAGATTCATCTGTAACTAAGAGTTCTTATATGAACGCTTGGGAGAAATCCCTCAGCCTTTCTGTCTCCTCAGAGGAGTGGGAAGATGCTTTTACGTTTTCCAACAATGCCACAATTTCTATGCCCCTTCTGGAGTCGCACTTCAAAGTGTGCTCCAGATGGTACTACACACCATCTAGATTGGCTCATATGAACTCTTCAAATTCTCCACTTTGCTGGAGAACATGCGGTTTCAGGGGGGACCTGTTACATGTTTTCTGGAGCTGTCCTACAGTGATGGCTTTCTGGTCTGAGATTTCCTCTACCATTATTTCTAAACTCACAGGTTTTACATTTACTCTATCACCTCAATTGGCCTTACTTTCTCTGGATACCAAATGCTTAGATAGAACTCTGCAATCTATTGTCCTACACATTTGTATGGTGGCTAAGAACTGTATTGCCTTTCATTGGAAAAGTCCCACCTTACCCAATTCTAGTTTCATAATCAAATTACTCTCTCAACACAGAGCACTGGAACTTAAATTTGCTTTATCTAATAATAGTTTCGGTAAGTTTTACCAGAAATGGTCTAGGTGGGACCAGGCCTTTCCACCCTCACTAGTCTAAATAGATCTAATAACCAGATTTTAGGCATATGATATGTTATGTCGTTGCACTGTCTCTTCTGATCCGTGTATCTTTATGACTTTATGATACTGCTATTTGTCAAGGGATGATTCCCTTGTTTTTCAGGCTAAAATGTTGCTAGCCTTTAACTATATGTTTTGTTATGTATGTTCTGTTTTGAGTTCTCCTTCCCCTTTCCTTCCCTCTTTCCTCGTTCCTTCCCCCCCTCCCTGCCCTTCCTTCTCCGTCCCTCCCTACACTTTAAATTTAAAAACCCAATAAACTGATGGAAAAGAAAATAAAATACTATCAATACTTGGGTAATCATAGAATCGTAGTGTTGGAAGGGACCTCCTGGGTCATCTGGTCCAACCCCCTGCTCAAAGCAGGATTAGCTAAATCATCCCAGTCAGATGTCTGTCCAGCCTCTGTTTGAAGACTTCCAACATGGAAGTTAATTAATTTGTGTTGCAAATCTGTAGTGTTGAATATATGATGTGAAATGTTTTTATGTGCAATATAACCATTATAATTTGTTATAACTAATCACAGTTGGTTACTATGCCCAGGCTAACGCCGGGCTCTCAATGTCAGACTGGTACTGAGGAGAGAGGACCCTGCCCACGTGGGCTTACAGTCTGCAGGGTAATGGGGATTGAGACAGTAGGTTTGGGGGGGTTGCAGCAGCTCTGATGTTGGTGGTGAGATGGCAGCAGGGTCCTTGCAGGCAATAAGGTTTCTTGAAGAGATGGGTTTTCAAGTTCTGTCTGAAGTTTCTGATTGTCTCTCACATGCATGTGGAAGAAGTCAGCTTTGATTTTTTTTCTCCACATAATGGGAAAGCAAATTTACGAGAATTAATACCATATAACTATGCACATGGATTGGATTTTTCAGATACAAATCCACTGTAAATTTTGTGACAATATTCAACCGTGGCATGGATGGTTGGAGCGACTCTGCAGCAGTCTAGAGTGAAAACTGCCACGTAGTCTGCACTAAGAATTGACGTGCTGTGATTTGTAACCAGCTTGTCAATATGTGGAGCAGGAGAATTTCCACAACATACCGTATAGACGTGCTCTTAGAAACCTCATCTGCTCAGCTTGTACTTGTATTCCATATGCAGTACTGGTGGAAAATCCTCAGAAGAAGCATTACATGCACATTTAGCTTCAACTGAGACTAAGATAAATTATGTACCGTGTATGTGGATCTACAGGATGACACATTGCCCATCAGTGGTAGGTAGAAATGCAAGTGCCTACATGTGTGAGGGTTCCACAGTTTTGCAAGTTGAAAGTCTTTGCAAAAACGACGTGGTTCCCAAACACCAATCCAGCATAAAACATGCTAACAAAGGCAAATGCTTCCTCCCTTTCTGGTACTTGTAGTGTAGCTAAATCATAGTGTTTACATGCATGCCATTGATGTAGCTGGAAGATCCCATTTAATTTATTGGGCACGTGTCTCCTGAAGCACAAGCTGGGCACAATGCATTGGGCTCTAAAATGACATATTTGTAGTTTTCACTCTGCAACATCCATGTTAATTTGTAAAAAAAAAACAAACAAACACTTGTGAGATGAAAATGTCCACTACTCCCATACCTAAAATAACTTTTCTGAGGAGTATAGTTTCCAAAATGTGAGCATACTGGGGGAAGGTTCTGCTCTTCTGACACTTCAGGATGCCGGCAAATTGTGGTTGTATATTATTTCAGTCAAATTTGTGCCGAAATAAACAAAGGGTGCCTAAACAATAGTTTCTGACTACATATGGGGCATTGCTGGATGGGATAAATTGCATAACAAATTTGGTCTAAGTTCTTTTATAACCTGTTGCTATAATGAAAAACTGAGGCTAAAACAACTATTTATTAGGAAATATTGATTTTTTTTTTTATTTTCACGCCCAATGCTATCAATAAAAATGCTCACTACACTTCTAGATGAATTCCTTATGAGGTGTAATTTCCAAAATACTCTCATTATTTGGGATTTCTGCTCTTGTGTCTCCTTAAGGCTAGTTTCACACTAGCTTATTTTACATGCAGCGCACGACGCCAATAAGCCCCGCCCCCTGCCTGCCATGTCCGGTCATCTCCTAATATCGCACACGGCTGCATGCGATCTGCGCACCCTATCTTTAGCATAGGGTGCGCAGACCGTGCGCTGGCCGTGCGCTAGTAGGATTTTTGCGTGCACTGCGCACCTTTGAAGGTGCGCCGAGCGCACCAAAACGCAACATGCGCAGCGCACGCAAAAATCCTACTAGCGCACGGCCAGCGCATGGTCTACGCACCCTATGCTAAAGATAGGGTGCGCAGATCGCATGCAGCCGTGTGCGATAGTAGGAGGAGATGATCGGACGGGGCAGGCAGGGGGCGGGGCTTATTGGCGCCTTGCGCTGCATGTAAAATACGCTAGTGTGAAACTAGCCTAAGTGCTCTGCAAATGCGAAATGGTGTCTGAAATCTACTCCAAACAATAAGGTAGTCCAAAAGTCAAATAGCTTGTCTATCCCAAGCCCTGACATATGCCCACACAGCACATTCCAATCACATATGGGGTATTGTGATCACGAAAAATTTGAGCGCATATTGGGGGGTCTGTTTTCTCCTTATGAAATGAAAGATTTGTTGATAAAAGAATGTTTTAGTGGAAACAATGTTTATGTCCCATATTACAGACTTCTGTGACTAACCTGTGGGTTTAAATGCTCAATACAAGAATTCCTAGAGGGGTATGGTTTTCAAATTGGGTCACTTGTGGTGGGTTGCTGCTGTTTTGGCTGCTTAGCATACTCTACAAATTCAACATGGTGTCTGAAATCTATTCCAGAATACGATGCACTCCAAAACTGAAAGATCGTAGTGCTCTTTTTCTTCTGAGCTCTATCCTACACGGGGTATTCCTGCATTCATGAGAAACTGCACTACAAATTGTTGGGTCCATTATCTCCATTTACCTCTTTTGAAAATGAAAAACTGCGAGGTTAAACCATCATTTTAGTAGAAAGAAATGTGAATCTGAATACTGAAGGGTTATCAAACTTCCCCAATGCTTTGAGAAGTGCAGTTTTGAAAATGTTACTTTCAGGGTTGTTTCAGGGTGAAAACTCCAGAAAGTCAGTTTGAAAGAAAATAGGTGAAAAATTGCTAGTAAAGGTCTAAATCTTAAAACAAAATCAAAGGACCTTTTGAAAAATGGTGCCAATGTAAAGAAGACATATAGCAAATGTTACTAGTTTTTTATGTGTGGTATGACTGTCTTGTGCACAATGACAAAATATAAGACATGTAAAATAAAAATTCAAAGTTTGAAAATTGCTAATTTTTCAATCATGTCATCAAATTTCAGATATTTTCACATACGCAAAACATTGACTTAAATTGATTTGTATAAGCATTCACACGTTATTATCACATAAATTGATGTCAGATTTGAATAATGGGGCTTAGTTATTAATTCCAAAACTGTCTGCATCATGCAGAGGATAAAGTACGCAGTTAAAATGAAGTACCTATTGATATGGGATAAAGTATATTTACTTACCGTATACAGCGCTGCGCTTATTTGTCATTAGCAGCACTATACTGTAGGTAGGAAAACAAGCATTTATAACCTCTGTTAGTATAACGGCATCACAAAACTGAACTCCAAGTCACAAAAAGGGACAAATGCAATAAATATAACGAAAATTAAAAAAATACTTGATTACCATGATTTTAATATAAAAAAAAATCACACCAAATGAAAGCATCATACAGCAAGAAAGGATAAAGTTGAAAATTAAGTCCAGGCTCTATATGAAATCGATGAGCTCATCTATCACATACCAAAAAATATGCTGTTAAAAATGCCAAGCAGAGCAACCCGTATGCTGGAATCCAAAGATTATAGCCTGTGTGTACCAAAGTACTAAGAAAAGTCAATGATTAACATATATTTATTATAGACCTGACTTTTAAGCAGTATTATAGAAGAGAAGTCATGTGCTTTCCTGCTAAGATGGTATCCACCACAATGTATGTTTTGGCATTAGCCTTCGTTCGGGAGTGGTGCCATTCCAGCAGGAAGAAGATTTTTCTATCCACATTGTGTAACCATCTACTCCTCTGTGAGTGTAATTAGATAAAAACTATGGTCCTACCTATAGAGTAATGAATGCACAGTCTGGTGCCCGACTCTCCCTCAGCTCTGCATCATGCAGCATCTGAGGTGCGGGATATGTGATCGGAACTCTGATGATGAGATCATGTGACGGTCACTGCATTAAAGTTACAGATTCCGGGAGGGCACAGACACCAAGGATAGCTACAACCCGTAAAAACATAAGCTGCATTTACACTGAAAGATAACCTTGAAAGAGCGTTGTTAACTAGTGTTGAGCGATACCGTTCGATACCCAAAAATATCATATCGGATGGTATCGCTCGATACGAAAAAAATATCGGGTATCGCCGATTGCGATACCGGAAGTCCCATTCAAGTCAATGGGACTTCCAGTATCGGAATTAAAAAAAGCCCTTTATTTCCTTGTTGGCTAATTCTACATAATTGAAAACAAATAAGAATCATGCAGAATGTATTGTGGGAGGTGGAGGAGACATTAAAAGCATAGTGGTTTATTCAAATCACATGGCATAGCATTAATTCCAATTTTTTTTTCAGTACGTTCGGAGTTAAAAAGATATTGACTATGTTAACCTTTTTTATATTTTGTCATATATGTATGTTTCACAACTTCCATGCTCTTCACGTTCTTTTGTACTTCTCCCACACTTTCTCCTTCATGATTCGCAGCAGTAGCATTTTTTTCATCAACTTTTTCTTCACCTTATTCATCTTCTTCTTCATCTTCTTCCCATTAATTTTTTGTTCCATTCTTCATATTCTTCTTATTCAGCTATTATCAATTTTAATATGCTATTTCTTCATCTTCTTCCTATTCTTCTTTGTCTTCATTTTCTTATGGTGACAGGCATTCCTGTAGTACTTATCTATAAAAGTTATAAGATTACACTTTACGTTCTGCCTGTCACTAAAGATTTACAACAGGATTTGTCCGCATTCAGTTTGGCCTGCAGCAGCAGGCATTTTACAGGGGCACCACGAGGAGGAACGGACTCACCCCCATTTACTGCTTAGTCTTCTTCTGCTTATAATTTTGATTTCTTCTATGCTGATTTTTAGTCTTATGCTTAATGTTCTTCTGCTTTCTGTTCTGCTTTTGCTTCTTCTGCTTCTTGTTCTTCTGTCTTTTGTTCTGTATCTTGGTGGTTGTCTTCATGTTCTTTGTCCTCTTGGTCTTACTATTTAGGGTCATATTTCTGGTCTTCTTTGGTGTGGTCTTCAGGGTCGTCGTCATCAGGGTCGTCGTCATGGAGATCAATAAGGATTACCAAAGACAATTTCAAAAAGCTTGATCTTGGAAATGTAGCAGAAGGTACAAGAAGGCTGAGAAACTGGCGAGAACCAGCAGACAGTGCTGGCACCCGGATGGGTAGCAGAAGGAACAAGAGCCAATGGCACTACCGAGGACCAACTGACGGTGCTGGACCACGGTTACTAAGCAGAAGGTACCTGTGCTAAAAAGCACTACCAAGGACCAGCTGACGGTGCTGGACCTCGGATACCGAGATGGAGGCACCTAGGCCAAAGGCTCTGGCGAGAACCAGCAGACAGTGCTGGCACCCGGAAGGGTAGCAGAAGGAGCAAGAGCCAATGGCATTTCTGAGGACCAACTGACGGTACTGGACCACGGTTACTAAGCAGAAGGTACCTGTGCTAAAAAGCACTACCAAGGACCAGCTGACGGTGCTGGACCTCGGATACCGAGATGGAGGCACCTAGGCCAAAGGCTCTGGCGAGAACCAGCAGACAGTGCTGGAACCCGGGTGGGTAGCAGAAGGTACCCATTCAAAGCAAAGTAGCCAGGCCGCAAGCCGGCCGCAGTTACTGAAACCCACAGTCCTACAGGGGGTCCATGTCCCATTGGCACTACGGATCCAGCCTTCAGTGCCAGTTCCCGCAGCCCACATAGGAGTCACCTAAACTGCAGGCACCGTAGAGTCGGCTAACCCGGCCGCAAGACGACAGGACAACGGATTGGTGGCATAGTGACCTTGACACTACCCGGAAACAGCAGGCGTGCTGGAACCAGGCTGGGCAACAAGGAGTCCCCATGCCAAAGACACTGCCGAGCACCAACTGGCATTGTTGGAGCCCAGGGACAATCATGGTGTAGGCCGAGGCCTACTTGGTGGTAGTTTTAGATTGTTTGTAGGCTACAACAGACTGTCAACGTGCTCCAATTAGGCATCTGTCTCCACTCTTTCCAGGATTTCACGTGACCACCAACACCGCCAGTTTATGCGCACAGCAGCTGTCTGCCCAATCCACACGTGTTCCTGTGTTACTGGGATTCTGTAATGTCAGCAGATCCCCTGATGTGTGTCTGCCACTGTCTCCTGCTCTGTCCACATTCCCACCGCTTGCAGTGGGAAGGTGGACTGCGCAGGAGACAGTGGCGGACACATATTGGGGGATCTGCTGACGTTACAGAACCCCAGTAACACAGGAACACGTGTGGAATGCGTGGACGGCAACTGTGAGCAGGAACTGGCGGTGTTGGAGGTCAGGGGAAATACTAGAGACAGAGTGGAGACAGAGGCCAAATCAAAGAATGTTTAAATCTGAAGTAGTTACAATTTGGAGGCAGCAGCAGTTTGCCCTCCACACAGCAGGGGATCAGCTGACGTTACCGAACCCCACTTTCACATGAACGAGTGTGTTTTTCTGTGTGGAATACAGCACAAAAGTGGATTAAATACCCACAAATTCTCACGATACAGAGTAGCAAATCAGCAATAGAGAAATAACATAAAACATAACTTTTAATAATAGATGTAAAAGCTACCAAAGATAGTAGTGCAAGTAAATCACTAAATCAAATGCCACAAATCATAATGGAGGTAACTGTATGAGTCTCTGTAACAGATTACTACCAATATATACATGTGGCTATTCCAAGTCCAAAATTTTGAGAGATTGGACCAAAAAGGTACTTGGACTAAACCAGTGCAAAAAAGGCCAAGTAAAAAATGAACAGTTTCCTTATCAGAGGAACTAAAGAGACCTCCATTGTCATCTTAGGAGGCAGCCTGCATACTCTGTGATGATGCCCAATTTGTGCTAATAGGTCCCCTGAAGAGTCATTAAGTGACGAAACGCGTCGGGATGCACAGGGACTTTGTAGGGCTTGGTTTATAGGGATTAGATGTGGACTGCCCTTCTTAGGGCGGGAGTCATGGGTGTCAGTATTTGTAGCTCAAACAGGGCTTGTATAGGGTGAACCCCCTTTTCTTCCTGACCTGATATGACTCTGATGGGACATCTGATCCTGGGCATCCTCCATCTTCATGTGGTGAGATCTTTCCTTTTCACATTATGTTGATGGTTTTATTATTATGATGTCTTTGTTATATACATGAATAGGCATATTCCTTGATAACCTTTACAGGGTAGAGGTCTCTTTAGTTCCTCTGATAAGGAAACTGTTCATTTTTTACTTGGCCTTTTTTGCACTGGTTTAGTCCAAGTACCTTTTTGGTCCAATCTCTCAAAATTTTGGACTTGGAATAGCCACATGTATATATTGGTAGTAATCTGTTACAGAGACTCATACAGTTACCTCCATTATGATTTGTGGCATTTGATTTAGTGATTTACTTGCACTACTATCTTTGGTAGCTTTTACATCTATTATTAAAAGTTATGTTTTATGTTATTTCTCTATTGCTGATTTGTTTTTCTGTGTGGACAGCACTTCCGAGCACCAACTGGTGTTGTTGGAGCCCAGGGACAATCATGGTGCAGGCCGAGGCCTACTTGGAGCCAGGTGTAAATCTGAGGTTGTTTGACTGTGGAGGGAGCAGGACACTTTGCCATGCACACAGCAGGGGATCAGCTGACGTTACCGAACCCCACTTACACATGAGCGAGTGTTTTGTCTGTGCGGACAGCACTTCTGAGCACCAACTGGCAGTGTCGGAGCCCAGGGAAAATCAGGTAGTAGGCCGAGGCCTACTTGGTGGCAGTTTGCAATTGTTTCTAGACTACTACTAACTGTCAACGTACTCCAATTAGGCCCCTGTCTTCACTCTGTTTCGAGTATTTCCTCTGGCTTCCAACCACGCCAGTTGCTGCTCTGAAATGCCGTCTGCACAACCCACACTTGTTCCTGTGTTACTGGGGTTCTGTAACAGCAGCTTCTCCCTAGAGGTGAGTCAGGCAATGTCTCCTGCTCTGTCCACATTTCCACTACAAGTAGTGGGAATGTAGACAAAGCAGGAGACATTGCCGTGCTCAACTCTGGAGATGAGCAGATGTTACAGGACCCAGGTACCACAGGAACAAGTGTGGATTGTGCAGACGGCACTTGAGAGCAGAAACAGGCGGTGTTGTAGGCCGGAGGAAATACTCAAAACAGAGTGGAGACAGAGGGCAAATCAGATAACATATTAAATCAGAGGTAGTCAGAAGTTGTAGGCAGCAGGAGAGTTTGCCGTACACACAGCAGGGGATCAGCTGACGTTACCGAACCCCACTTACACATGAGCGAGTGTTTTGTCTGTGCGGACAGCACTTCTGAGCACCAACTGGCGGTGTCGGAGCCCAGGGAAAATCAGGTAGTAGGCCGAGGCCTACTTGGTGGCAGTTTGCAATTGTTTCTAGACTACTACTAACTGTCAACGTACTCCAATTAGGCCCCTGTCTTCACTCTGTTTCGAGTATTTCCTCTGGCTTCCAACCACGCCAGTTGCTGCTCTGAAATGCCGTCTGCACAACCCACACTTGTTCCTGTGTTACTGGGGTTCTGTAACAGCAGCTTCTCCCTAGAGGTGAGTCAGGCAATGTCTCCTGCTCTGTCCACATTTCCACTACAAGTAGTGGGAATGTAGACAAAGCAGGAGACATTGCCGTGCTCAACTCTGGAGATGAGCAGATGTTACAGGACCCAGGTACCACAGGAACAAGTGTGGATTGTGCAGACGGCACTTGAGAGCAGAAACAGGCGGTGTTGTAGGCCGGAGGAAATACTCAAAACAGAGTGGAGACAGAGGGCAAATCAGATAACATATTAAATCAGAGGTAGTCAGAAGTTGTAGGCAGCAGGAGAGTTTGCCGTACACACAGCAGGGGATCAGCTGACGTTACCGAACCCCACTTACACATGAGCGAGTGTTTTGTCTGTGCGGACAGCACTTCTGAGCACCAACTGGCGGTGTCGGAGCCCAGGGAAAATCAGGTAGTAGGCTGAGGCCTACTTGGAGCCAGGTGTAAATCTGAGGTTGTTTGACTGTGGAGGGAGCAGGACACTTTGCCATACACACAGCAGGGGATCAGCTGACGTTACCGAACCCCACTTACACATGAGCGAGTGATTTGTCTGTGCGGACAGCACTTCTGAGCACCAACTGGCAGTGTCGGAGCCCAGTGAAAATCAGATAGTAGGCCGAGGCCTACTTGGGGCCAGGTGTAAATCTGAGGTTGTTTGACTGTGGAGGGAGCAGGACACTTTGCCATACACACAGCAGGGGATCAGCTGACGTTACCGAACCCCACTTACACATGAGCGAGTGTTTTGTCTGTGTGGACAGCACTTCTGAGCAACAAAGGGCGTTGCTGTAGCCCAGGAAATAAAGTTCAGGTCATAGAAACATGAACACAACAGGAGACCTGGATCCTGTTGCCAGCCAATTATTTATTCTGGAAGATGACTGGCAAATTCAGGTGAGATCCAGGCCTTGTTCATTTTCACAAAAGTAAGCCGGTCAACATTATCGGCGGATAGTCGCGTGCGACGGTCTGTTACCACACCACCTGCAGCACTAAGACACGTTCCGATAATACACTGGCAGCAGGGCAAGCCAGCACCTCCAATGCATACTGGCTAAGCTCTGGCCATGTATCCAGCTTAGAGACCCAATACTTGAACGGGGAAGAGCCGTCTGGGAGAACACTAACAGGGCACGACAAGTAGTCTGTCACCATCTGACGGAAACGTTGCCTCCTGCTGACTGGAGCCGTCTGTGATGGTGTAGCCGTTTGTGGCGGTCCCACAAAACTTTTCCACATTTGGGCCATACTGGCCTTGCCTTGTCCTGCGGCACTGCCTCTGCTACCTCTTTGTGCAGAGCTTCCTCCACTGCCTCTACCCACATGGCTGCTTTGAAAAGCACTACCAGCAACACTTGTGGGGGGAATGGAGAACATGATGGCCTGCACAAGTGTTTCTTGGTACTCCCGCATTTTTCGCTCCCGGTTCAACTGTGGTATGAGGCTTTGTAAGTTGTCCCGGTAGCGAGGATCTAGGAGGGTGTACACCCAATAATCAGCCGTGTGGAGAATGTTGGCGATGCGGCGGTCATTTAACAAGCACTGCAGCATGAAATCAACCATGTGCTGCAGACTGCCAACTGGACCGGAAACGCTGTCCCCAGCTTGAGGCAGCATCTCTGCCTGCTCAGCATCACCCCACCCTCGCTGTACACACTGACTACTAGAGCCTTGTGTACCTCCCTCCTCTGGAGAGATGTGTTCCTCCTCCTCCATTGACTCCTCGTCATCCTCCTCACTAAGTGTCCCCTGCCTGGGCCTTTGTGTGGAAGCACGTTGCGCAGACTTGCCAGAAGCAGGTGGCATTTCTGACTGCTCATCCTCGACCTCTTCAAAAACCTCCTCACTTAGTGCTTGTAAGGTTTTTTGAAGCAGACCGATGAGGGGGACAGTCATGCTGATTAGTGCATCATCTGCACTGGCCATCCGCGTGGAGTCATCGAAGGCACGCAAATCTTGGCAGATGTCCCTCATAGTGGCCCACTCAGTGGTGGTGAAGTGTGTCCGGCGCACAGTGCGACTTGTTTGCGCCTGATGCAGCTGGTACTCCATTACTGCTGCCTGCTGCTCACACAACCGCTCCAACATATGTAACGTTGAATTCCACCTGGTGGGGAGGTCACATATGATGCGATGTTCTGGCAGGCGGAATCGGCGTTGCAGAGATGCAATGCGCGATCTTGCCATGCTGGAACGCCGCAAGTGAGCACACTCTAGGCGAACCTTGTGCAGCAGTGCATCAAGATCCGGATAGTCCCTCAGAAAGCTCTGCACGACCAAATTGAGCACGTGTGCCAGACATGGTATGTGAGTGAGGTTGCCTAGGCCCAGAGCTGCCACTAGATTTCGGCCATTGTCACTCACTACCAAACCTGGCTGGAGATTCGCTGGCACAAACCATACATCGCTCTCCTGCTTGATGGCATTCCAGAGCTCCTGTGCTGTGTGGCTCCGATTCCCCAAAGAAATTAATTTAAGGACGGCCTGTTGACGTTTGGCCACACCTGTGCTCATATCTGGCCTAACAGGCTCACGCAGTGCTGATTCCGAGGAACTAGAGTAGGAGGAGGACTCAATATGTACAGACTGCATTCCTGCAATCCTTGGAGTTGGCAGAATACGTACAGAGCCACTCTCCAGATCTGTACCCGGCTCCACAACATTGACCCAATGGGCAGTGAGGGAAAGGTATCGTCCCTGTCCATGGCTACTGGTCCACGCATCGGTGGTCAGGTGGACCTTGCTACTGACGGCATTTACTAGCGCATTTTTAATTTTTCCCTCCACATGCTTTTGCAGGGCAGGGACAGCTTGCCTGCTGAAATAAAAGCGGCTGGGCACATTGTATTGTGGAACTGCCAATGACATAAAGTTCCGGAAGGTGTCAGTCTCCACCAGCCTGAATGACAGCATCTCAAGGGCCAGTAGTTTGGCAATGCCGGCATTCAGAGCCAGTGCTCGGGGATGGTTTGCTGAGTATGGCCGCTTTTTCTCCCATGCCTGTGCTACCGATTGCTGGTGAGTGGCCTGGGAGGGTGCTGATGACTGCGAACGTGGTTCAGTGGGTGGAATTTCACTGGGTCTCTGGACAACAGTGGCAGTGGTTCTTCCATGGCGTTCCAGTGAGGAAGCCGAACCAGCTGTGTGTGAGCTGGAGGAAGAGGCCTCAACACGAGCTGAAGAGGTGGTAGGTGCTGCTGAAGGTTGGCCTACATCTTCAGTGTGTCTGTGTAACTCCACCTCGTGCTTGGTACGCACATGTTTCCACATATTTGTGGTATTGAGGTTGGTCACATTTTTCCCTCGGTTCACTTTCTGATGACACAGCTTGCATTTGACAAAGCAAATGTCATCTGCAACTGTGTCAAAAAAAGACCACGCACTGCAAGTCCTGGGAGCGCCCGTTTTGTGGTTTGGAAGAGGATTGCGCCTCACGGGTGCCAAAGTGGAGGCTACAGGCAACCAAGTCTGCCCCCGCCCTCTCCCTCCTCTTTTGGCCTTCCTCAGAGCTGCTCCCACTACCTTCCTGTGGCTGACGCCATGATGGGTCAAGGACCTCATCATCTCCACTCCCCTCTTCAAGCACCAGCTGGTCCTGGGTTGTCTCGCCAGCACCGTACGCACCAGAAATTGGCAACTGAGTCTCATCATCATCAGATGAGCACTGAGGTGTGCTGACAATAAGCACTGGCCCACCCGCCTCTTCAGATTCAGAGGGACAAAGCAGTTGCGCATCACTGCATACTCCCTCTTCTTCACGCTCTAGAATGCTGCTTGGCTGGCCACCTCTTTCCAAGCCAACAGATTCTGAGAACAGAAGTAAAGATTGAGATGGCTCCTGTCCAGGGCTCTCAGACTGCCTGGGCAATTTGGCAGGTGGTGAAGAGACAGATGGTTGCTCTTCAGTGCTCTGGCCTTGGGAGGATGCGGAAGTCATTGAAGTGGATGCGTTAGCTGCCATCCATCCGACAGCGGCTTCAATTTGTTCGTCACGCAGCAGTGGGGTACGGCGAGGTCCTACAAAGCTGCGCATGAAGGACTGTTGCCTGGTAAAAGTGGGGGATGCCGGGTCACTGGTGGCCGCAGCAGACACCGAATCCCCACGTCCTCTCCCTGCTGAAACTCCACGGCCACGACCACGTGCCTTACTCCCTGCCTTCATCTTGGTAGACTGATAAAGATAGGCAGAAAAGTAAAAAAGGGGTGGCTTAGTGTTCTTATTCCTGAACACCTGCTAACCAGTATAAGAAACACTAATTTGGCTAAGAGTGTGTGTACTACACTTTAATATGATCTAATGTGGCCTTGACAACTGTAAAGTGGAGTGTTTGGTGAACTTTATTTCCTTTTTTTTTTGGGGGGGAAAGGAAAGGATGTGACCAAAGTTTGAAAGCTATAGTATCACAAACTTTTTGGAGCGATTACAATGCAGGAAGCTAACCTACAATGCAATTGATGAGGCTCCAAAAAATAGGGTGATACTAGCCTGGCTGGCCCTGAAGGGCACAAGCCAGCAAAAAGGCTCCTCTATCTAATCCTATATAGTGTTTGCAACCAACCAATGACAATGGATGCGGTTGGAAGCACACTAATATAGGAACAAAAATCTGGCTAAATTAGCTGCAAAAAAAGGACTATGTATGAGGCAGTGACGCACGCTGAGCGGACTACAGCTAGCGGTGGCTGTAGAACACACTGCAACGTGAGCTGCACTCACACACAGAGAGACCTATCAGACAGCCAAAAACAGTGCAGAGAAATGGGCTATAGCACTGAAAGGCTGCTGAAAGCCTCCGCTGTCCACTCCTTTAGTGTTTGCAACCAACGTATATGGATACGTATGGAAGCACACTATACAGAAGAAAAAAAGAGCAGCAATAAAAGAAAAATGTGTATGAGGCAGAGACACACGCTGGGCGGCCTACAAGCAGACGTGCCTGCAGGACACACTACAGAGCGTGGGTCTGCACTCACACAGCCCTTGCAGACAGCTGTGAAAATAGCGCTGCTAGGGAAAAGCAAGCTACAGTGGTGGTTTATGTAGCATGGGTTAAGCACTATATGTTTTGTGGAATCGCTATTTCTAACTGTCCCTCACAGTCTTCAACAGCAGCCTGTCCCTAACTGAATTCACAGCAGAGTGACCAGAAATGGCGGCTGCAGCGCTTTTTATAGTGCATCATGACATCATTTCAGCAGCCAATCACAGCCATGCCAGTAGTTAACATGCCTACATGCCTAACAGGATGTGCCCACACTTCTGAGGATCCCCATTGGCTGAATCAAATCGAGCGGGCTCCTAGCATTATGGGAACTTCCGATTCCGGTATTCGATATGAAAAAAGTATCGGAACTAAGTATCGGAATTCCGATACAGCTAATATCGGCCGATACCCGATACTTGCGGTATCGGAATGCTCAACACTATTGTTAACACAATTACGACCTTGGACATATCCACACGTGCAGGTTAGTAGGTACTTGCCGACTTTGGACGTATGGATACGTCTAGGTGATCTTGCACGCACAGGGGCTGTGTGCGCGCAATTGCCTCTGGGTGTCAGCTGATTTTGACAGCACTCTGTGCCAGGAGCGGTGCCCGCACCACTTCCGGCACTTTAACCCCCTAAATGCTGCAATCGAGAAGTCAGGCAGAGGGAGGAAGCCCCCTCTGCCCTCCAATCAGTGCCCACGCAACATCATCCCAGGGGCCTGAACGCTGCCATAGTGACCTTATGTTGTCAGGAGGACATCCGGGTCACCAGGCACTAACAAGATAGATCATGCGCAGTGCATAATCTAACTAACTTGTGTCAGTGCAGCACTGACAGTTATAAACCATAACAATGCTTCTGCATTGCAATCTCTATATATAAAAATGAATGTGTGTGTATCACGAACCAATCACGAAGCATCTTTCATTTCACCAGAGCTGTTCAAAAGAAGCTGAGCTGTGATTGGTTGCTATGAGCAACAGTTTTCCTTGAAAACAATCACTAAGCATCTCTCATTTCACCAGAGCTGGTTAAAAAGCTGAGCTGTGATTGGTTGCTATGAGTAACAGTTTTCCTTGCAAACAATCACTAAGCATCTCTCATTTCACCAGAGCTGGTTAAAAAAAGCAGAGCTGTGATTGGTTGCTTTGAGCAACAGTTTTCCTTGCAAACAATCACTAAGCATCTTTCATTTCACCAGAGCTGGTTAAAAGAAGCTGAGCTGTGATTGGTTGCTATGAGCAACAGTTTTCCTTGCAAACAATCACTAAGCATCTCTCATTTCACCAGAGCTGGTTAAAAGAAGCTGAGCTGTGATTGGTTGCTATGACCAACAGTTTTCCCACTTGACAACACCTCCACAGACACTGACATGGTGGGAGAAATATAGCATCTTCGGGAAAATAAGCTCCCAGCCATTGTCTGCCCCCCTGAAAGGAGCACAGAGCACATGACAGAAATAAACCCCCCCTCCATCCTATAGGCACATCTTCCCTCTTAAAGGGATCATTGGTATGGAAGTCAGAGCAAATCCATCCAGCGCTTTGGTTTTGACCCCAGGCCTCTCTTAAAGGGATCCCCGGTATGGAAGTTAGGACCGTTCCACTCAGCTCTGTGGTTCTGACTCCAGGGTCTCTTAAAAGGATCATTGGTATGGAATTTAGGGCAAATCCACTCTGCGCTTTGGTACTGACCCCAGGCCCTTCTTAAAGGGATCTCCGGTATGGAAGTCAGGGCAAATCCATCCAGCGCTTTAATTCTGACCCCAGGCCTCTCTTAAAGGGATTCCCAGTATGGAAGTCAGGGCAATTGCCTTCAAATGCTCTGGTACTGACCCCAGGCTCTCTTAAAGGGATCTCCTGCATGGCGTTAGGGTAAATCCCTCGGCGCTCTGATTCTGACCCCACGGTTCTATTAAAGGGATCATTGGTATGCAAGTCAGGGCAAATCCACTCAGCACTCTGGTTCTGATCCCAGGCTCTCTTAAAGGGATCCCGGTATGGAAGTTAGGGCAAACCCACTCAGCGCTCTTGTTCTGACCCAAGTCCCCTCTTAAAGGGATCCTCGGTACGGAAGTGAGGGAAAATCCACTCTGCGCTTTGATACTGACCCCAGGCCTCTCTTAAAGGGATCTCCGGTATGGAAGTTAGGGTAAATCCCTCAGCGCTCTGATTCTCACCCCAGGCTTCTATTAAAGGGATCCCCACTATGGAAGTTAGGACTGTTCCACTCAGCGCTCTGGTTCTGACTCCAGGTTGAGGGGATAATGTGGGATATTAGTGGTAGTTGTCCGGTGGCTCTGGCTGATGGGATGATGTGGGATATTAGGAGTAGTAGTCCAGTGGCTCTGACTGACAGAATGATGTGGGATATTATGGGTAGTAGTCAGGTAGCTCTGGCTGACGGGATGATGTGGGATATTAGGAGTAGTAGTCCAGTGGCTCTGGCTGACAGGATGATGTGGGATATTATGGGTAGTAGTCCGGTAGCTCTGGCTGATGGGATGATGTGGGATATTAGGGGTAGTAGTCCAGTGGCTCTGGCTGACGGGATGATGTGGGATATTAGTGGTAGTAGTCTGGTAGCTCTGGCTGACGGGATGATGTGAGATATTATAGTGAATGTGGCTATGCGGAATGGGCGGGGCTATACACTCAGCTTTAAACATATAGATAAAATCATTATAATTTGTTATAACTAACCATAGTTAGTTACTATGCCCGGGCAGCGCCGGGCTCTTCAGCTAGTGCTTTATAACTGTGATCAGACTGTGGGACTAAGTAAACACATTTGTAAAAACATTTTTTTTAAATCACAAATTAATAAAAAAAAATTTTAATTACACATATACTGTGTATATATATATATATATATTTATATTAACCCCTTCAGTGAACACCATAAAAAAGTGGCAAAGCACGATGCTTTACTATCATACTGCTGAACAAATAGTTAATTAAAACTCAATCAAAAAGACGAATGTAAATGAAAATGGCAAAATATTTTCTACCACAAAAAAAAAATTTTGTAGAAAAACTGATTTTTTTTTATCTTTAAGCCTCAATCTTATAAACTTCCATGAAGCACCTGAGGGCTTAAGGTGCTCACCACACCTGTAGATAAGTTCCCTGAGGGGTTTAGTTTCCAAAATTATGTTACTTGTAGGGAGTTAGTACTTTGTAGGCACATCAGGGGCTCTCCAAACACAACATGGTGTTCACTAATTATTCCAGCAAATTTTGCATTCAAAAAGTCAAATGGCGCTCCCTCCCATTTGAGGAATGCCGCGCACACAAACTGTAGTATTAATCCACATATGGAGTTTCAGTGCATTCAGGAGATATTACCCATCAAATTGTATGGTGCAATTTCTCTTGTTACACTTGTGAAAATGCAAAATTTGGAGCCAAAAGCATTTTTGGAGGAAAAATTAAGATTTTTTTATTTTCATGGCTCAACGTTATAAACTTCTGTGAAGCACTTGGGGGTTCAAGGTTCTCACCACACATCTATACAATTTCCCTGAGGGGTCAAGTTTCCAAAATGGTGTCAATTGTGAGCGGTTTTCACTATTTAGGCATGTCAGGGGCTCTCCAAAAGCGTCATGGATTCCGCTAATTATTCCAGCAAATTTTACATTCAAAAAGTCAAATGGCGCTCCTTCCGTTCTGAGCTAAACTGTTTGCCCAAACACTGGTTTTCCCCCACATGTGGGGTATCAACACGCTCAGGAGAAATTGGACAACAAATTTCGGGGTCCATTTTTTCTGTTAACCTTTCAAAAATAAATAAAGGGTCTAAATACATTTTTTGTAAAAAAAAAAAAAAAAAAAAAAAGTGAAATGTTCATTTTCCTCCCACATTCCATTAATTCCTGTGAAGCTCTTGAAGGAATAATAAGCTTGATTTTGGTTTTGAGCACCTTGAGGGGTGCAGTTTTTAGAATGGTGTCATTTTGGGGTATTTTCTGTCATATAGACCCCTCACTTCAAATGTGATGTGGTCCCTAAAAAAAATGGTTGTGCGAATTTTGTTGTAATTTTTTTGTAAATGAGAAATCGCTGGTCAACTTTTAACCCTTCTAATTTTGCAACAAAATAAAAATTATATTTCAAATTTTGTGCTGATGTAACAACATGTAGGAAATGTTATTTATTAATTACTTTGTGTGACATAACTCTGATTTAAGGGCATAACAATTCAAAGTTTGAAAATTGTTAAATTTTCACCAAATTTCCATTGTTTTTTCGACAAATAAACGCAAGAAATGTTACCACTGTCATAAAGTACAATATGTCATGAAAAAATAATCTTAGAATCAGTGGGATCCATTGAAACGTTCCAGAATTATAACCACAAAGTGACAGTGGTTAGAATTGTAAAATTTGGCTTGGTCATGAAGGTGAAAACAGGCTTGGGGGGAAGGGGTTAAAACACTCATTTCATGAAAATCTTGCCATGTAAACAGCCAGATGATCATCCAATGAACAAGAAAATAAAGTTTACCTAATAGCAGTTGTATCATCCCGCCAGTCGGTCCTTGTAAGTGAACCTTTAAAAGCAAAGCAAAAGTGAAAGGAAAAAGGGCCGGAGGAGTAAATTTACAATTTAAGACACAAATAAGTATGGATAAAAATACAAAAGCCGAATAAACATGCAATCAATCATTAAATGGATCAAATCCAATAACAGACAAGTTTGTCCAGGTGAATAAACACGATATGTGCATAATATACACAGTCAAAATGTAAGACAAACGCAATCATAAATAGCTGGGTACAAATTAATTCGTAAAAGTGGTAAATTCATCATCCAGAGATGTGAATATGTTAGAGGGAATCTCTCAGCAGGGTTTTGCTATGTAATCTGACAAACAGCATGATGCAGTGACAGAGACCCTGATTCCAGGAATGCTAGGGTATATTGCCGCGTAGCGGATTACATCAGTATTAGCTGCAGATTGAACACTGCATCCTGCCACAGCGTTTAATCCGCAGCGTCCAGACGTTCCAGCATAGTGGAGGGGATTTTATGAAATCTCGACAAAAGGGGGCGGGGCTTTGGGCGGAACGGGTTTTCCGCTCCGTCCAAAGCGCTAGGAAGACGGTACGTGGAAACGTACCCTAACAGTTTATTGGGTGCAGCATTTGTGATAGGATAACAGTTTTCTCTTCTGCAGATCTAGCGGCACTGAGATATTGAGCTGTGCATATCCCTGCCCATATCACAGCTTTCTGTGCACATTATATAGTGAGAAAAAGCTGCTAATCGGTGCTGGGCACGTGGTTTGACCAGGAGGCACAGGGCAGCTTGTCCTGTAGTGATAATCTCCTGATGAATAAACACTGAGTGTATTGCAACAGCAAAACACAGCCGACAAAGGGACACATCACTAATTAGGCTCTCTTCCACTTCATCATAGTGGTTTCCGATTACATAACAAAAGCTTGCAAACAGTTTCCCTTTAATATGTAGATAGAATTAAAATTAATGTGCCATGATAAACAATGCATAAGTTAATTATTTTTGTCTGCATTGTGAAAAAAAGAATGTGTCTTGCAAACGAGTGTGAATAACGAGTGTAAAGCCCCCCGTCACACACAGCGAGATCGCTGCTGAGTCACAAGTTTTGTGACGCAACAGCGATCTCAGCAGCGATATCGCTGTATGTGACTTGTATCAGCGACCGGCCCTCCCGCCAGGTATCGCTGATCGTGCTTGAAAGCCCTGGACATTTTTTTGATCGTTGGTCTCCTGCTGGCCAGCATGCATCGCTGCCTGTGACATGCGGGAGACCAGCGATCAGTGAGCTGGTATCCAAGGTAAACCGTGGGTAACTAAGCGCACGCGTCACTTAGTTACCCGCTGTGTACCTTAGATACCAGCATGCTGGTGCTGGAAGCTGGTATCCAAGGTAAACAGCAGGTTTCTAAGCACCGCGCGGCACTTAGAAACCTGCTGTTTACCTTGGATACCAGCTCCCAGCACCAGCATGCTGGTATCTAAGGTACACAGCGGGTAACTAGGCGACGTGCATCACTTGTTACCCGCGTCGTCGCTGGTCCTGATCGCTGCTGAGATCTGCCTGTTTGGCAGCTCACCAGCAATCATGTAGTGACACACCAGCGATCCTGACAAGGTCATATCGTTGTCGGGATCGCTGATGCGCCGCTATGTGTGACGGGGCCCTAAGAATGAGGAGTACAGGGAACCAGAAATGAAACATAGACTAGGCATATGAGAAAAAGAATATGCAATGTAATATAACACATAAATTACTTAAAAAATAAGCTTAGTGTGAAAAGATGGAAACTTGTGTAAACCCTTAAAAAACATGGATGAGAAGGAGGGTGGAAGCAGTGATCAGGATTTAGATTATACTGTACATCTATATAGAATATGTATTGTCCATATAACTGGTGTTGAATGGAGATGATCACTGAAAGTAAATGTGTCAGTAATATCTCTCCTAGATCAGTGTCAATCAGCAGACAACCATTAGAACCCACCTCAAATATCATTTACTAAAACTGAAGGTCAAAACATATAAATAGCAAAGTTACTTAAAATAAAGGGCTCAAACACAATCCCACTGCGACTATATGGTCAGAGAATGGAGGCAAATTCAAGGGTCTTTTTGAGACCCAAGGGGTGAACTGTCTCAAGAGTCCAGATGCAATTGGCCTCCTGTTGGGTCAGATTCTGAGTAATATTTTCTCCATTATTATCTGAAGGAATGCAATGTATGCTGAGGACCTTCAATAAGGATGTGTCACATTTGTGACGTAGCTTAATGTGTCTAGGGATTATCTTGAAAGATGTGTTCTCATCCGCCTCTTTGCTAATATATCCTGCACATTTTATCATACTCTTTCAATTCCTTCCAAGGGCATCTATTTTGGGACAAAGTCATGTGGCATTATGCCCCACTGTCCTTGTCACGCGCCGACATGGGGAAGTCCAGCGGATGGCACAACATAAACCAACAACGGAATGAAATAGGGAGAGGAAGGCCTTAACCGTAGGAAGCGAGGGATGGGACTCCTCCTGACTCCAAACTGTGCCTATCCCTAAGCTCCCCTAAAGCCCTAAGCGGGTCCTTCCCCCTGCCGCTGTCACGTATCTAGTCTCTATACTCTGTCACCTCAGTATTTACTGGCTAGTGCACTGGCTTACAAGGACGCTACCATCACCACTGCAGATGGTAACAACACAGTGGAAGTGACAAAAACGAGAGAGAAAGGGAAAGAATACTCATCAATTACCTCTGCTGCAAAGCTCCAAACAGCAGAGGATACGGCATTAGTAACCCAAACTCCCAGAAACAGCATATACACTACTGAACCCTGAGAGCTCCTTAACTCCAGGCCAGTCCCCATAGATTAACTCTATTACCGACAATCAGCTGATGCGTCATGTGACTATTTAAAGGAAGGTGGAAGTGGTCACCACCCACATCAGCTGACCAGCAACAAAGCAGCTGCCAGCAAGGATACTGACATTCACCCTTGCTGGCCCAAAAAGGAAAAAGCTACAATTAAATTATAGTAGAAATCAGAGCTGCCACAAATCCAAAAATGAATCGTGACAGTCCTTGTACAACTAAGATGCTGCGATATATAATTTCTGTTCTAAGGAGTCTGAAATCCGTAACCCGCTCATTATTTGGGCAAGCCATGAATTTTCTATAAGGAATCAGACCCAACATGGTCTTCCATCACTTTTTGAGACTATAGTTGCTCTGGGCTCATAACTTTTAATTAACTAATTAATTAGGTTCTCTTATCATCAAGCTTGTAATGCTAGTGCATGAGTGTACATATTTTTCCAATGTGGGATCAGCCAATAGAATGTGCCAACATTTCTCTATGAATATTTTCATCTATTGCCAACGGGAGTGGTAATCTGTAACTAGTTGCACCCTGTTTTCAGGCACATATTTCTTCTAAAGTTGTAAAAGTTGATGTTTAGGGAATTTCATATGGCTTCTTGATGGAACGATGGCTGTATCCTCTGTCTTCACCTCGTACTTTATAGTCCCCAATCATAGAGCACATGTGTAACATCCAAAGCAATTGTCCGACGGTTATACACTGTATCAACTGGAAAAGATGTGAAAAGAATTAACAGCAACGAAACACCCATTTGTAGTGTACCCTTTTAAGGGCCTGTCACACTAAGCGATATCGCTAGCAATATCGCTATAACATCACTGGTTTTTGTGACGTTATAGCGATATCGCTATGTCTGATACTTACCTCTGACCACTCCCCCGCTGGTTATCGATGATCACGCGAGAACGTCCTGGACCGTTTCTCGTCGTCAGCTTCCTGCTGGGCTTCCTGCTGTGACGACGAGCGACGCGTGGACGTAGGCGGGAGGATGTCAGGATCGCCTCGTCTGACAGGTAAGTAGCGACCCCCGACCCCTGCTATGTCGCTGGTGAGATCTGCCTGTGTGGCAGCTCACTAGTGACCACTTAGCGATGTACCAGCGATCCTGACCGCGTCATATCACTGGTCGGGATCGCTGGTACATCGCTAAGTGTGACAGTATCTTTAGTCACCTTTGATCATGATATAAATATATTCCATCATTTAATGATGATATTTGTATGGAAGTTTAATTTTTTGGTTATTGTATTCCAGTTGATCTATGAAGTCTGAGCAGCTGTTGCCTCTTGTTCAAACACATGTCGTTGATGAACTGCACCCAAAAAATGGTGCAATCCATCGGTGTGTATCAATTTGTGACAAAGAGGTTCCTCTCCAACAGCCCAAGGAACTAATTAGCAAATCAGGGCACACTAGTTGCCCCCATTGCAGTGCCCTGTGTTATGAATGAGTCACCGTAGGAGGCAAAAACAGAAATACTAGCTAAGTCCAGAAAACCAGAGAAGTTGGCAGGTATCGGATTACAGACCCCTGAACCTATCAACAACAACTAGCAGTAGCGTGGGAGGTTCCTACGGTGCCCTAGACCCCTTCGATCACAGCCGGAGAACTACATAGCCTAAAGACAGAAAGGGAAATCTAAACTGCCCCAGAGCAGACCCCAAAGCAATAGGCAGCCCCCAACATATAATGACGGTGAAGCAAGATGAAAAAACACTCACACAGATAGAAAGATAGGCTGAGCAAATGATGGGGCCCAAGCTAACTAGATAGGACAGGATAGAAAAGCTGCTGTCTGTAATCTGCCAAAACCCTATCAAAAACAAGAGCCAATAGCTGATAGGGAAAAAAGCCCAGAAGACGCTAGGCTTCAAAAAGACTATATCAGTATTCAGGTATTTTCTGAAGACAGAGCAAAAAGGAATTCAGCTTACCCCAGCAGGGAATGGCAGAAATCAAGGAAAACAATGCAAAACAAAACCAAAAGCACAAATGCAAAAAGTAGAGCAGAAAACTTAGCTTTTGAGGAGCAGGAATCAGACTGGTCTCCTAGAATCCCTCAGAGAGATCACCAGCAAGGCAGAAGGGCGTCGGCTGCCTTATATCCAGTCAGTAATTCCCGTCACCCAGTCATCATCATCCTGCCCAGGTGCTTGGTAATCAGCCTCACTACCTTCCTTCACCAGAAGAGGGAGTTCATCAGACCTCAATGGTGAAGGGGAAAATGAACTCACAACAGCCCTGTATCTGTAATAAATGAGATCCATTGGAGACAAAAAGGTTATGATGAGCACAAAATCAAAAAGTTGAATAGCAAACAACCATATCTGACCCGATACTATGCATGGGAACTAACAGTGCAAATGCTCATATATTGTTTCTGTTTCTCATGCTTGTATACAGCAATTCAGTATTGCATGTAATGAGAATCACATCACTATTGATATATGATCTATCTATCTTTTGTCCAAAGTCAGCTGAATCACAAATATGAGTGGATAGACTTTCAACAAAGGGTTTTAAATTTAAAATAAATATAGTTGGAGTAGGACAAGGGGCACAGCGCTCATTGCTATCATAAGTAAACATTGCACTTGATAATAGTTATATTAGATTATACCCGCCATTCAATTAAGGTACTGTCACACTTAGTAATGCATCAGCGAGCCCGACCAGCGATATGACGCGGTCAGGATCACTGGTGCATCACTAAGTGGTCGCTAGTGAGCTGCCACACAGGCAGATCTCACCAGCGACATCGCTGGGGTCGGGGGTCGCTACTTACCTGTCACACTAGGCGATCCTGACGTCCTCCCGCCCGGCTCCACGCTCGTCGCTCGTCTCTCCACAGGAAGCCCAGCAGGAAGCTGACGACGAGAAACGGTCCAGGACGTTCTCGCGCGATCAGCGATAATCAGCGGGGGAGCGGGTCGGAGGTAAGTATCAGTCATAGCGATGTTGCTAGCAATATCGCTATAACGTCACAAAACCTGTGACGTTATAGTGATATTGCTAGCGATATCACTTAGTGTGACAGGCCCTTTACTGCTGCTCTTTATCAATTGTATGTAGCTAGTGTGGAGGACACAGCAATCTCACATACAAGTATTGCATTTTATTGCTACATCTGACATTTAATCATTGGTGCTATATATATATATTTAAATAATCTGGTTATTACATATGATTTAAATTGACAATGATTATTAGTAATCACCTTACCTTTAACTTTATTATGTCATTCCTGTGGACTGTCCTTGCTATTGTCCTTGCCTTGATATTATACTTAGTTTAATAACTGTGTAGGCACTGGTTGATTTCTCATTGAATTTTATCATTTTTTTACTAATCATAGTATGATAATAATATTGCAGAATTGTTATATCTAATACAATTGTGGTTTGAATAGACATGAACTTTGTTGTTATTGGGTAATCATTGATACTTATTGCATTCTAATTAGAGTTGAGCGACTTTTGTTTTTTTAGGGTCGCGTTTCGTTTCGTGAAACCCGACTTTTCCAAAAGTCGGGTCGAGCAAGATCGTCCGATTATAGGGAAAAGTCGGGGTCGTCCCGAAACACGAAACCCAATGTAAGTCAATGGGGAATAAAAGTCGGCAGTGAGAGGAGGACAGGAAACACACCTACAGTTCCCATTTGAATGCCAAAAGCATCAATTCTTCTTACTTAAGCTTGTCAACCTTAATTAACTTCATAATACAAGTTACGCACTGAAAAATGGGGGTTATTTGGCTAAAGTTGTGGGGGGGAGGGCTGGCTCCAGGTTTTCATGTGCCCTGGGCGAAAGAGCGCCCCTTTAACACATACCACAACTCATCATGCTCCGATACGGCAGAGAAATAGCGGTATAGTACAATGAAAAATACCTCACCTTTTACATCTCATGACGAGGCCCATCTATTTCTCCATACAGAATCATTGGTCCCATATAATGTTTGAAACAGTATATGATGAGCTCCACATAATGCTACAGTATATGTTGGTCCCCATGGATGAAGCTCCACTGTCTTATGGGCCCAAATAATGCTCCAAACATAATGGGCCCCATTTCTAATGCTCTAGTGTATAATGGGCCCTGTAAATGCTGCTCCAGTGTCTGATGTCCACCTTTGGAATGTTCCAGTGTATGGTGGGCCCCATCTATCATTCTCCAGAGTATAGTGCTCCCCAAAAATTGCTGTCCCAACATTGAAAACAATCAAATAAGTCTCCTCGCTAGGGAATCCCTGTACTTGTCTGGATTCCTCGTCATCCCCATCTTCCATCTCACTGCACAGTATTTCAACTTTGCAAGTGCTGTGATCCTGGGCAAGCAGGGGGGGCCCACTCGTTGGCGACGGCACTGGCACAGGGCCCCTGATAGTACGGTGGTGTGTCTGATGGCGGGTGGGCCGAACCTGCACTTTCATCTGCAGCTTCCTCTTTGTCACCGTGTAAGATGGAACTGTATATGGGAAGGGTAACCTGAGTTTCATCAGGGTCAGATTCAGGTCGTGTAGCGTGCGAGGGGAATGTAGTGGTCTGGGTCAATGTACCAGCAGATTCATCGAGCAGTGGCTGGGCATCAGTGCACTTGTGTCGCCCCCAGGAGTACGGTCGCCACAGTGGCATTACCTTCTTCCGAGGGAGTGTGATGTCATGCTTGGGAGCAACGAAGGATCTCTCTTGCAGGTTAATTGATTGGGCGGCGTTATTCCCACGAGTCATGACCCTCCAAACAGCGTTCATGAAGGCAAAGTGTTTGTTTTACGTGGGCAGTATGGTTGCAAAGCTGAACCTTAAAGGAATGTCCAGAAGGGCACCACCAGGAGTGGAGCCTACGGTTAAATTTGACTCCACCTGGGAAACCTCAACCATGCCAGCTACAGAACAGATGCACACATTGCAAGCTTAATTCCGTTAACGAACGAGACTCCGTCATGCCCCGCGGTCCGAGTCCGGCTTACTAGAGGGACACGTGAGGCTCTGGCACATGAGATTGGCCAATAACTGGTGTGTCATGCCCTTACATGTCCGTGGCTGCATGTGCGCTACACTGAAAAGGCCAGCATTTGTCGCTTACAGGTGCAGATAACCCGCTGAACAACGTTAGTGATGGGGATCACTGATTACAATTATTACCCGCGAACAATGATTTCCCAGTAAGTGCAGGTCAACCGCAGTTCCGGAATTAGGCCTAACCGTCATTCCTGAAAAAATGAAAAACTTACGTGTGCAACCCACAGGTGCTGTAGCTTGCTTAACAGCTCGCCAGCCGTTCTCACGCCCAGTATGGATTACACGTGATTGCACAAAGGTGAGAAAGGGTACCGTATCCCCAGATAACATGTATGGATAGCGTACACATTCAAAATATATGTCTATACATCAGGAGGCAGGCTCAGACGGTGTTAGGCCCAGTATGGATTGCACGTGATTGCACAAAGGTTAGAAAGGGTACCGTTTCCCCGAATAACATGTATGGATAGCGTACACATTCAAAATATATGTCTCAGGAGGCAGGCTCAGACGGTGTTAGGTCCAGTATGGATTGCACGTGATTGCACAAAGGTTAGAAAGGGTACTGTATCCCCGGATAACATGTATGGATAGCGTACACATTCAAAATATATGTCTCAGGAGGCAGGCTCAGACGGTGTTAGGCCCAGTATGGATTGCACGTGATTGCACAAAGGTTAGAAAGGGTACCGTTTTCCCGGATAACATGTATGGATAGCGTACACATTCAAAATATATGTCTCAGGAGGCAGGCTCAGACGGTGTTAGGCCCAGTATGGATTGCACGTGATTGCACAAAGGTTAGAAAGGGTACCATTTCCCCGGATAACATGTATGGATAGCGTACACATTCAAAATATATGTCTCAGGAGGCAGGCTCAGACGGTGTTAGGCCCAGTATGGATTGCACGTGATTGCACAAAGGTTAGAAAGGGTACCGTATCCCCTGATAACATGTATGGATAGCGTACACATTCAAAATATATGTCTCAGGAGGCAGGCTCAGACGGTGTTAGGCCCAGTATGGATTGCACGTGATTGCACAAAGGTTAGAAAGGGTACCGTTTCCCCGGATAACATGTATGGATAGCGTACACATTCAAAATATATGTCTCAGGAGGCAGGCTCAGACGGTGTTAGGCCCAGTATGGATTGCACGTGATTGCACAAAGGTTAGAAAGGGTACCGTTTCCCCGGATAACATGTATGGATAGTGTACACATTCAAAATATATGTCTCAGGAGGCAGGCTCAGACGGTGTTAGGCCCAGTATGGATTGCACGTGATTGCACAAAGGTTAGAAAGGGTACCGTATCCCCGGATAACATGTATGGATAGCGTACACATTCAAAATATATGTCTCAGGAGGCAGGCTCAGACGGTGTTAGGCCCAGTATGGATTGCACGTGATTGCACAAAGGTTAGAAAGGGTACCGTTTCCCCGGATAACATGTATGGATAGCGTACACATTCAAAATATATGTCTCAGGAGGCAGGCTCAGACGGTGTTAGGCCCAGTATGGATTGCACGTGATTGCACAAAGGTTAGAAAGGGTACCGTTTCCCCGGATAACATGTATGGATAGCGTACACATTCAAAATATATGTCTCAGGAGGCAGGCTCAGACGGTGTTAGGCCCAGTATGGATTGCACGTGATTGCACAAAGGTTAGAAAGGCTACCGTATCCCCGGATAACATGTATGGATAGCGTACACATTCAAAATATATGTCTCAGGAGGCAGGCTCAGACGGTGTTAGGCCCAGTATGGATTGCACGTGATTGCACAAAGGTTAGAAAGGGTACCGTTTCCCCGGATAACATGTATGGATAGCGTACACATTCAAAATATATGTCTCAGGAGGCAGGCTCAGACGGTGTTAGGCCCAGTATGGATTGCACGTGATTGCACAAAGGTTAGAAAGGGTACCGTTTCCCCGGATAACATGTATGGATAGTGTACACATTCAAAATATATGTCTCAGGAGGCAGGCTCAGACGGTGTTAGGCCCAGTATGGATTGCACGTGATTGCACAAAGGTTAGAAAGGGTACCGTATCCCCGGATAACATGTATGGATAGCGTACACATTCAAAATATATGTCTCAGGAGGCAGGCTCAGACGGTGTTAGGCCCAGTATGGATTGCACGTGATTGCACAAAGGTTAGAAAGGGTACCGTTTCCCCGGATAACATGTATGGATAGCGTACACATTCAAAATATATGTCTCAGGAGGCAGGCTCAGACGGTGTTAGGCCCAGTATGGATTGCACGTGATTGCACAAAGGTTAGAAAGGGTACCGTTTCCCCGGATAACATGTATGGATAGCGTACACATTCAAAATATATGTCTCAGGAGGCAGGCTCAGACGGTGTTAGGCCCAGTATGGATTGCACGTGATTGCACAAAGGTTAGAAAGGCTACCGTATCCCCGGATAACATGTATGGATAGCGTACACATTCAAAATATATGTCTCAGGAGGCAGGCTCAGACGGTGTTAGGCCCAGTATGGATTGCACGTGATTGCACAAAGGTTAGAAAGGGTACCGTTTCCCCGGATAACATGTATGGATAGCGTACACATTCAAAATATATGTCTCAGGAGGCAGGCTCAGACGGTGTTAGGCCCAGTATGGATTGCACGTGATTGCACAAAGGTTAGAAAGGGTACCGTTTCCCCGGATAACATGTATGGATAGCGTACACATTCAAAATATATGTCTCAGGAGGCAGGCTCAGACGGTGTTAGGCCCAGTATGGATTGCACGTGATTGCACAAAGGTTAGAAAGGGTACCGTTTCCCCGGATAACATGTATGGATAGCGTACACATTCAAAATATATGTCTATACATCAGGAGGCAGGCTCAGACGGTGTCAGGCACAGTATGGATTTGACGGCCCAGACTACACAGCGGAGGAGGAGGGAGAGGTAAAGATTGCAAATGCTGGGGCCCTGCCCAAGCAAGGGGGGCCCACTCGTGGGCGTCGGTACTGGCACTGGGCCCCTCATAGTACGGCGGTGTGTCTGACGGCGGGTGTGCACCACCACCGTCAGAGACACTTGATTGCACTATGAAGGACCCTGTACCAGTGCCCGCGCCCAAGAGTCGGCCTACCCACCTGTCCAGGGCAACAGCACTCGCACGGTGTCGTGCGCTAGGTGGTGACCCCGGCCATGGGGGGGGGGAGGCAGCACAGTTAGGGAGTTTTAGAAAGTGGCATATGTTGATGTTGGACATTCAGCTGATGCAAAAGGTGAAATAGGTCAAGTCCCAGGAAGAGGTGGACCAAAGCAAGCCATTTTTCTGTCACCCTATGTGTCATCAGAGGAAGGTGGGACAAAATCCTTGAAAACCCATGCGTGGTTCATTTTAATGAAGGTTAGATCATCCACATTTTGGGTTGACAGACGGGTCCTTTTTTCTGTCAGGATTGATCCAGCTGCACTGAAGACTCTTTCCGATAGCACACTTGCAGCTGGACAAGCGAGCTCCTGTAAGGCATATTGTGCCAATTCAGGCCAGGTGTCCAGTTTAGCGGCCCAATAGTCAAAGGGGAATGACCTGTGTGGGAGAACATCGATATGGGAGGAAAAGTAGTTTGTAACCATAGTTGACAACTGCTGTCTCCTGTCACTTTCCATCGATGCAGTATTACCAGTTGTGTGAGCGGTACTTGAAAAATCAGTCCACAACATTGTCATGAAACCCCTGTCTCCAACGCCACTTCTGCTGTGTGCACCACGAACACCTCTGCCAAGCTGCCCCCGGCTGTACGGCTCGTGTGAGAACCATCACCGCTGCTGTGTGCTGGGAATGCCTCAAGCAACCGATTTACCAGAGTTGCTTATTTATTAGCCAATATTAGGTCAAGGTTCTCCTGTGGCATGATGTTTTGTAATTTGCCTTTATAGCGTGGATCCAGGATGCTGGCCAACCAGTAGTCGTCATCGTTCATCATTTTGGCAATGCGTGGGTCCCTTTTTAGGATCTGCAAGGCATAATCTGACATGTGGGCCAATGTTCCCGGTGTCAATGATGCACTGCGAGTGCTGGTTGGAGGAGCACTTTCTGGCAAATCCACATCCCTCCAGTCACGCACAAACCCTGTACCAGACCTTGCCACGCCAACATTTTCACTTGCCCCACGAGATGCATCCTCCTCCCCTAAGTAATCATCCCCATCATCCTCCTCCTCCTCTTCTTCTCCACCTCGTCCAGGAGAGGTCCCTGAGCAGACAATGGCTGAATGTCATCAAGGATTCCCTCCTCCTCTTCCTCCTCATCAACATTGGCTGCAGACGCCTGCTCCTTAAGGTGCGTCAAAGTTTGCATGAGCAGACGCATAAGTGGGATGCTCATGCTTAGGATGGCGTCGTCTGCGCTTACCAGCCGTGTGCATTCCTCAAAACACTGAAGGACTTTACAGAGGTCTTTCAGCTTCGACCACTGCACACCTGTCAACTCCATGTCTGCTCTCAAAGCGCCTGGCCGTGTATCCTCCCACAAATGCATTATGGCCTGCCTCTGCTCGCACAGACGCTCCACCATGTGCAGGGTGGAGTTCCACCTTGTTGGAATGTCGATAATGAGGCGGTGGTTGGGAAGGTGGAGCAATCGCTGCAGCTTCTGCATACGAACGGAGTGTACAGGCGACCGGCGGATGTGCGCGCACAGTCTTCGCACCTTCTGGAGCAGGGCTGTTAACTCCGGATAATTTTTGAGGAAGCACTGCACCACCAGGTTCAAGGTGTGAGCCAAGCAAGGTATGTGGCTGAGTTTTGAAAGGGCTATGGCTGCCACAAAATTACGGCCGTTATCACTAACTACCTTGCCTGCCTCAAGATGTACACTGCCCAGCCATGACTCAGTTTGTCGCTTCAAGTACTCGGCCAGCACCTCGGCGGTGTGTCTGTCGCCCAAACACATCATCTGCAACACAGCCTGCTGACGCTTTCCACTAGCTGCTCGATAGGGGGACACATCGTGTGCAACAGTGGCAGCTGCAGATGGAGTGCTCGTACGACTGCGCTCTGTGGACGAGCTTTCGCTTCTGGAGGAGGAGGAGGAGGAGGGTCGAACACCTACAGCCAACTGTTTCCTATACCGTGGGCTAGGCAGCACTGTCCCACCACCGCTGTCACCTGTGGACCCTGCATCCACCACATTAACCCAGTGCTCAGTGATGGACACGTAACGGCCCTGGCCATGCCGACTGGACCATGAATCAGTTGTGAGGTGCACCTTTCCGCTCACTGCTTGAGTGCATGGACAATGCGGTCTTTCACATGATGGTGGAGGGCTGGGATGGCTTTGCGAGAGAAGAAGTGGCCACTGGGTAGGTCATAGCGTGGTACTGCATAGGCCATGAGTTCGCGGAAAGCTGTGCTTTCCACCAACCGAAAGGGCATCATCTCAAACGAGATTAGTTTGGCAATGTGGGCGTTCAAACCCAGTGTACGCGGATGAGAGACTGAGTACTTTCTTGACCTACTCATAGTGTCTGGGAGGGTGAGCTGGACTTGAGAGCTGCATATGGTGGAAGTAGCGGTGGACAGGGCGGACTGAGAGAGGGTTGATGATGGTGATGGAGTTGGTGTTCTCTCTGATTGCCTAGAATCAGTCTTTCGTTGATATAACAGTGGGATTCCCTGACTGCTGTGGCCTTGCAACGACACCTCAACATTTGCTGCTGTGCTAACCGGTGGGCTTACAGTGGGGGAAACAATGTAGCGTTGCTGACTACCTTCGTTGTGATCAGTTGCACATGTGGCACTTGAGGTTTGGTGTTGTGTCCACGCTTGCAAGTGCATGCTGGTTAAATGTCTAAGCATGCAACTGGTATTCAAATTTTTCAGATTTTTCCCTCGGCTAAAGGTCTTTGCGCACTTCTTACAGATAACCTTGGCCTGATCATGAGGATTTTGTTCAAAAAAGTGCCACACTGCACTCTTCCTACTTTGGCAGACATTTTGCGGCCTAGCACGCTGTGATCTTTTGACCCTCTGGACAAGCTGTCCAGCAACTCATTTGATGTTTGGAACCTGTCTTTGGAGTGCTCCGGGCCTGCCAGATAACAGCTGTTGTGATGTCGAGGTCTGCTGTGGATGCTCCTCATCTGAGCTATTGGAAGCAGCACCCTCTTCCCCCAATGGATGCCAATCTGGGTCAACAACTGGGTCATCCATCACCTCCTCTTCTATGTCATGTGCACCTTCCTCTGTGTCACCGTGTATGGTGGTATAGTGTGTGGGAAGGGGCACCTGAGTCTCATCAGGGTCAGAATCTGGCTCTGTACACTGCGAGGACAATGTAGTGCTCTGAGTGAATGTACCAGCAGAATCATCCATCAGCGGCTGTGCATCAGTGCACTCCATGTCAGATTCATCTTGGCCTGGGTAATTCACCATTTGACTTGATAATCCAGGCATGGTATGTGAAAACAGCTCCATGGAGTAATCAGTAGTATGGCCTGCGTCATCCTTCAATCTTGGTTGGGGTGAAGGACACAAGGAAAGGTGTGGTTCATGAACATGAGCCTCCAATGACGACTCAGTGCTTTTACTTTTTACAACTGAAGAAGAGGAGGCGATAGAGCTGGAGGCTGAGTCAGCAATGTAAGACAAAACTTTTTCCTGATTCTCTGGCTTTAAAAGCGGTTTGCCAAGTCCTAGAAAACTAAGCGTTCGAGGCCTTATGTAGCCAGACGATGACGCAGGCTCAACACCTCCTGCATTCGGTCCTATTTTGCTCTTGCCACTACCATCAGATCCACCACCAACACCATCATTACCAGCTGCCAACCCCCGCCCAATTCCACGGCCTCTTCCACCAGCCTTCCTCATTTTTGGTAGAAATGTAGACAAAATCCAACAAACTATATAGTAATGTAAAACAAGGTACAAGGTGTCTATAGGACAGGGGAGATTTTGAATTTCTGCAGACACTTGTGGACACTGGACACTTTTGGATTGTGTGAGGCCCACTGATATCTGAGCGCTATGTGACAGGCTCGATGGCACAGCTGTGACCAAAGTGACTAGAGGATAAGGGAGATTTTGAATCTCTGCACACACTTTTGGACACTGGACACTTTTGGATTGTGTGAGGCCCAATGAATATCTGAGCGCTATGTGACAGGCTCGATGGCACAGCTGTGACCAAAGTGACTAGAGGATAAGGGAGATTTTGCATCTCTGCACACACTTTTGGACACTGGACACTTTTGGATTGTGTGAGGCCCAATGAATATCTGAGCGCTATGTGACAGGCTCGATGGCACAGCTGTGGCCAAAGTGACTAGAGGATAAGGGAGATTTTGAATCTCTGCACACACTTTTGGACACTGGACACTTTTGGATTGTGTGAGGCCCAATGAATATCTGAGCGCTATGTGACAGGCTCGATGGCACAGCTGTGACCTAAGTGACTAGAGGATAAGGGAGATTTTGAATCTCTGCACACACTTTTGGCACTGGACACTTTTGGATTGTGTGAGGCCCAATGAATATCTGAGCGCTATGTGACAGGCTCGATGGCACAGCTGTGACCAAAGTGACTAGAGGATAAGGGAGATTTTGAATCTCTGCACACACTTTTGGACACTGGACACTTTTGGATTGTGTGAGGCCCAATGAATATCTGAGCGCTATGTGACAGGCTCGATGGCACAGCTGTGACCAAAGTGACTAGAGGATAAGGGAGATTTTGAATCTCTGCACACACTTTTGGACACTGGACACTTTTGGATTGTGTGAGGCCCAATGAATATCTGAACGCTATGTGACAGGCTCGATGGCACAGCTGTGACCAAAGTGACTAGAGGATAAGGGAGATTTTGAATCTCTGCACACACTTTTGGACACTGGACACTTTTGGATTGTGTGAGGCCCAATGAATATCTGAGCGCTATGTGACAGGCTCGATGGCACAGCTGTGACCAAAGTGACTAGAGGATAAGGGAGATTTTGAATCTCTGCACACACTTTTGGACACTGGACACTTTTGGATTGTGTGAGGCCCAATGAATATCTGAGCGCTATGTGACAGGCTCGATGGCACAGCTGTGACCAAAGTGACTAGAGGATAAGGGAGATTTTGAATCTCTGCACACACTTTTGGACACTGGACACTTTTGGATTGTGTGAGGCCCAAGGAATATCTGAGCGCTATGTGACAGGCTCGATGGCACAGCTGTGACCAAAGTGACTAGAGGATAAGGTAGATTTTGAATCTCTGCACACACTTTTGGACACTGGACACTTTTGGATTGTGTGAGGCCCACTGATATCTGAGCGCTATGTCACAGGCTCGATGGCACAGCTGCGACAAAAGTGACTAGAGGATAAGGGAGATTGGATTGCTTTTAAAAAAGCAGTTTGCAGAGCAGTGGGTAAACAGCAATGCCAGCCTGTCAGGAAGCCTTAAAAGGCAGCCCAACAACCAACACCACTGATACACCACAATATAGCCTCCCCTTGCACTGCACACACAGTGACTGGTGTGTTGTGCAGGCCAAATTGCTAGCAGCAGAAGCAGTTTTTTTTTCTTCTCAGCAGGACAAAAAAAAAAAATTGTGATTGCTTTTAAAAAAGCAGTTTGCGGAGCAGTGGGTAAACAGCAATGCAGGAATGTCAGGAAGCCTTAGAAGGCAGCCCAACAACCAACACCACTGATACACCACTATATAGCCTCCCCTTGCACTGCACACACAGTGACTGGTGTGTTGTGCAGGCCAAATCGCTAGCAGCAGAAGCAGTTTTTTTGTCTTCTTCCCTGCCTAATGCTCTCCCTACAGAATCAGCAGCAACCTCTCCCTATACTGAGATCGGCAGAAGTAAGATGGCGGTCGGCGTGCACGCCCTTTTATACCCCCTGTGACGCCCACCAAAGCAAGCCAATCACTTGCATGCCCTTCTGAAAGATGGTGGTGACCCCTGCCTATGTCATCACGTTGCCCACAGTGTCCGTGGATCCTGATTGGCTGAAAAAGAGCGCAAAACAAACTTTTGAAACGCGACTTTGGCCGACCTCGTGGCCGACCTCATCCTAGGGTCGGGTTTCGTTTCATGAAACCCGACTTTGCCAAAAGTCTGCGACTTTTGAAATTTTTCGACCCGTTTCGCTCAACTCTAATTCTAATATGATCATATCAATGCTGTGAGATTTTTTCTCCTCCTTATCTTGAATTGCTTTCTTGTTCACCACCTATTATCCAATTATTGATATTTTAATCATACTTTAGTAAAATCATGTTTTTTACATTAGTTTGTGGTTCGTCCTTTAGTTACTCCATTTTTTGTATGTATCATATGGTACAGGAGTACTCCACTCATTTACCTATGATACATATTGATGAGGGAACATTACACTTTAGTCAAGCTCCTAGCCTGGAAAACTGGGGTTTACTATGTCGATTTTGTGGTATCAATATATTTACAGACACTCTCCAATAAATTGCCTTACCTGATATTTTTGCTCTAACTGATGGTGATGGATTCTTGTGAATACAGTGGTATATAAATATTTGGGCACCTCTGGTCAAAATTAATGTTATTGTGAACAGCTAAGCAAGTTGAAGATAAAATGATCTCTAAAAGGCCTAAAGTTAAAGATGACACATTTCCTTTGTGTTTTAGGGAAAAAAATATATACTTTTTTAAGCACACAGTTGTGGAGAGCCTGGAGGGGCGTATCTAAGCAAACACCTGGTTTTTCACTAAAGCCCCTGATGTTGTGGTTATACTTGAACCTAGGTGGATGCCAAGTGCTACTCCAGGACAGTTCACGGAGCCATGGCAAGCTTATCCCCAAAGGGACAGAAAGCAGGGCCGAACAGGGACTGGAACACAGGAAGATGTGCGGTAAGTAGACAGAAGAGGTACAGGATCCAGAGAAGACAGGGTAGTTCTGGAATACAGAACAGCCTCAGGTACAGGATCACAGATGCAGGTTCAGACTGGACTGGTGAGGGTAGCGGTATAGATGCGGACAAGGTGGGTAATGTTCTGGACTTTGTAGATGTAGGATGGACTTGGAAGCAGGAAACAGAAGTATGGGCTAGATCAGGTGCAGAGAGGGCAGGCAGGATAAGGTACAGACAGGATAGGAGTCAAAAAACAGGTGCAGGGTCCTACAACTTGGAAACAGGTAACACACAGGATACTCTAGTTGCTAAGGCAACTTCGCTTTGGAGAAGGTACCTTAAATATCTAATGTCTCCCAGCCATTGGCTGGGCACATTTTAAAAGCGCTTGAGCAGCACTTCTAAGAAGCAGACAGCGTGCATTCACACCATAAGCATTCTCCCAGGAGACTTACACGCCATGGTGAGACCCTGGAATGAGAGAGACGCTGGGGAAGCACGGCCAGCTAAGTGAACACGCCAGCATCCCTGAAGGATGGGAATACATGCCAGCATTGTTTTAACAATCTTCATCTTTTACATTTTAAAAACTACAAAAAGGAAAATGGGCCAATGCAAAATTTTGGGCACTCTATATGGTTTGTGTTAGGCATCAGGTTCCTGCCTCTGCACAGCAGGAATCCCGAGCCTTGCATTCTGCGGTCTCCCATTCCTCTCCAGCCACAGAGGAGCCTGCTCAGCAAAGACGTCATTCTCGGCATCTTGCTCAGTCTACTACTGTTGGCTTGGTTACTGCTGCTAATCAGGGTTCAGCTATAGTAACCTGCAATAGCCAGTAGCGAGCAGCTCCTGGGACTAAGTCTTTCTTTTGGTCCACTGAGCATGCCCGTGGGAAGTCCTCTCATTGGAGGTCTGAGGTCACATGCTCAGGTCCTATTGCTGCTCCCATTGGACCACTAGGAAGGTCCCGGAAGGACGCTGCTATAAAAGAGCTGCATGGACGCAAGGCCATGCACTAGTATAGACTCAAATACTTATGGAGTGTATGATGATGGATGCATGTATCTGGTGACTGACTCCTTATGAAACCCCTACCCTTGGTTGTGTCTGTTGTTAGGGTTTAGCGGTTAGAGTCAGCGCCTGTCAGTGGCTAGTGTATACGCTACAGTGCAGTCCAGTCTTCTGCACACTAGCGTCCGATGGTGTCGCTCACTGCAGGGCACTATCGTACCACATCAAGTGACAGCCATGCCTGTGCAACGCCTTGCGCAACACCTGTGCGCTTATCTGGTCCAATCCTGGGTGATTAGTGGCGTCCGCCTGAGCAGCACTGTGCACACTTGCACGCGTTATCTATTTTAGTGACTCTTGCTGGCACCGCAGTTGCATCACTGAGCACTAGCGGTCTAGACGGACTCCAGTCCTGCGGTCTAAGGGCTGAGTCCTGTGACCTTACGCTATGTACTTCCTCTGCCAAGTCCTGTGGAGTTAACAGGCTCCAGCGTTTCAGCGGCTCTGTGAAGTTTGCTCCTGTGCACACTGGGTCAACCCACCGGTGTTCACTTAGTACGCCACCATTACTAAGCAGCAGTTTTCCATCTATGCACGGTGGACCCCGGGTTGCGATCACACTTCCTTATATTTTATATTTAATGCGATCTGCAACCCTAACAATTTGTACCTAACAGCACCCCCTTTTGCAAATATCACAGCTTGTAAACACTTTTTGTTGCTAGCAAGGAGTCTTTCAATTTTTGTTTGAGGGATTTTCATCCATTCTTCCTTGGAAAATTCTTTCAGTTCTGTGAGATTCCTGGGTCATCTTGTATGCATAGCTATTTTGAGGTGTAGGCACAGATGAGGGGACTGTGAGGCCCATGGTTAAACCTTCAACTTGCGGTAGTCTATTGTAGATTTTCACATGTGCTTAGAATCATTAGCCTTTTGTAGACGCCATCCTCTATTCAACTTCATCTTTTTTTACACATGGTGTTATGTTAGCATCAATAATTTGTTGAAATTTCCTTGAATCCATTCTTCCCGTGCCATTGGCTGCAACACAACCCAAAAGCATGATTGATCCACACCAGCGCTTAACCCCTTAGTGACAGAGCCAATTTGCAGCTTCATGACCAGGCCAATTTTTACAATTCTGACCACTGTCACTTTTTGAGGTTATAACTCTGGAACGCTTTAACGGATCCTGCTGATTCTGAGTTTGTTTTTTCATGACATATTGTACTTCATGTTAGTGGTAACATTTCTTCGTTATGACTTGCGTTTATTTATGAAAAAAATGGAAATATGGCGAAAAGATTAAAAATTTTGAAATTTTCAAACTTTTAATTTTTATGCCCTTAAATCAGAGAGATGTGTCACACAAAATACTTAATAAATAACATCTCACACATGTCTACTTTACATCAGCACAATTTTGGAAACAAAATTTTTTTTGCTAGGAAGTTAAAAGGGTTAAAAGTTGACCAGTGATCTCTCATTATTACAACTAAATTTACAAAACCATTTTTTTAGGGACCACCTCACATTTGAAGTCACTTTGAGGGGTCAATATGACAGAAAATACCCAAAAGTGACACCATTCTAAAAGCTGCACACCTCAAAGTGCTTAAAACCACATTCAAGAAGTTTATTAACCCTTCACGTGCTTCACAGAAACTGAAGCAATGTAGAAGGAAAAAATTAACATTTAACTTTTTTTTTACAAACATTTTATTTCAGAACCAATTTTTTTCATTTTCACAAGTGTAAAAAGAGAAAATGAACCACAAAATTTGTTGTACAATTTGTCCTGAGTACGCTGATACCCCATATGTGGGGGTAAACCACTTTTTGGGGACACGGCAGAGCTCAGAAGGGAAGGAGCGCCGTTTGACTTTTTCAATGTAGAATTAGCTGGAATTGAGATTGGACGCCATGTCGCGTTTGGAGAGCCCCTGAGGTGAATGACTGCGCATAATTGACGCCTCCAAAAAGGCAACATGTTGCGTTTGCCCGACCCCGCCGCAACCCCAGAAACGATGCAAGCGTATGCATCCGCATGCGAACGCATGCAAACGCATGTCCCTGCATATACCATGTTAAAGATATGTACATGTGACGCATGTGCGGATCGATGCGGATGAAATGCTGCGCACACAAGCGCAAATGTGAAGCCAGCCTAAAGTAGAGCTTTTTGGTAAACCACATAAATTATCTGTTTACTGAAAATGTAATGAGGCCTATAAAGAAAACAACACAGTACCAACAGTATAATATGGTGAAGGTTCAATTATGTTTTGGGGTTGTTTTGCTGCTTCTGACTGTGTGCAAGACAAAACAAAGGATTTTGGGTCACAATATAGTGCCCATGTTATAAAACTGAGTTGGAGTCCTAGGTCATAGGTCTTCCACAGGACAATGACCCCCAACATATTTGAAGAAGCCCCCAGAAACTAATGGAAATAAAACTTCTGGAGAGTTCTGAAATGGCCAGCAATGAGCCCTCAGGAAAAAGCATCAGTGAAACGTGCGCTGGGGTGAGGGGAAACAGCATGCGGTCACTACCCACATGTCAGCTGTGATTTTTTCCACAGGTAATATGTACATATCTAAGTTTCAAACCAGACAGGCCTAAATGCATCTGCACTAATACAGGGTGCAGCGGACCCAAGTAAAATGGCATCTGCACTGGTGCATAAATACCAAATGAAACAGCCAGCCTACAATCAGGGATTGGCCGTGTGGTACACCAGTGCAGAAGAAATAATCCGCATGTGGCAGTGTTCACACAGGGAATGCAGGGCTTCTGGTTCACAACCTCTTAGTAACACCATATAGGGGGGCTGCCCAGTGCCAACTAGAATGCATCCCGTGTGAACAGAGGCCACAAGTTTGCAGAACCATTTGGGCCCAACTGCACCCTGAAAGAAATATAAAAAGTGCACAAAAAAACATATCAATATATTTAAGAGTAAGACTGGCAAGTGTAAGGAACTTTGACGCAGTTTGCCAGCTTCCGTATTAAGGCCTTAATATCAACCAAAACCTTACATATATTGATTTGTATTATTTTTTTGTGTACGTGGGGTACTCGGTACCGGGCCGGTGTCAGTGGGATGTGTCACAGCAGCGGTGACCCAGACCGTGGCCCTGGGTGCCCAAGTAATGGGGGAATGTAGTTAATGGAATAGTTTGTGAGGCCACCTGTGGTATTCGGCAAGGGAGGTGTAAAGCCGACGCTGCAGACAGATCCTCCGGGACAGATGGTGTGGTGCAGCAAGGATGGTATAGCCCTCCACAGGCAGGGCTGTTGTCCCAGGGCAGTGTAGATGTGGGGACACTTAGGTGGTGTAGTGTCCGGCGCAGGGTATGTAGCAGTGTCAGGCAGACGGACGCAGGAAGGAATGGAGGACCCCAGGGCATGTAGTTCCAATGCTTTACTCACAGTCATTAGTGCCCGCTTCTGTGCCGTGTCCTCCGGGTCAGGGGCCCAGCCAAACCCCCAGGCAAGATGGAAAGCTCCCCTCCACACTCCGCCAACTTATGTGCCTTTCCTGAACGTCTCCTCTATAGCGCCTTTAAGTGTGAAGATCTCCAGTACCGTGGTACACTGGAGTTCCTCCTGACAGATGTTCCCAAAAACTCTACTTGTACGGCAGACAGCTGTAGCCTGCTTCAGGGACTCCCTTCTCCTGAGCCCCGGCTCTCTATTCAATTGCTGTTGTGCCCCAAGTCTTAGATGGGAGTAATGCATTTACAGCCAACTACTCCACTGGTGTCTGCTGCAGAACCATAAGTGTCCATACAACCTCGGGGACCGGGCCCCGGCCTTGCGCTGAGAACCTATAGGCAGGGTTCCTCTTCTAACCCACGTCCTCTCTGTTCTCGGTTTGACTCTGTTTGACTCTGTTCTCTCTACTCCTTCGTTCCGTACTTGTCCTTCTTTCTTATGGAAGCTTAGGTTTCAGTTCTACGTCTTTCTCCTTCTGTTCCTTTCCTGTGCCACCTGGCTCAAATCACTGAGGCAGCTGCAGCACTCCTTCCTCCATCCCTTCTTCCAGGGATCCTCACTTCTATCTGAGTGTCTTACTACACGACTGACCTTCTGTCAGACTGAACCTCTCATCCTACACTTTCCCACTCTTTTATGTGTCTTAACTCCACCCACCTCCCAGCACGTCCAGTGTTCCAAGCAGGGAACCACCAAAGGTGCTCTGCTACCCTCTGAGCAAGGAGCCGCAATGTGGTTGTGTAGAACTACCCTGTTGTGTGGGGTGCAAGTGTTGGAGTGTGGAAAGGAGTTCCCACCTTACCCGGATGGTGGGGTACCACACCTCAAAAGAGAGAGAGGAAGGTGCAGTACCTCTGTGTTATGAGCTCATTTTCTCCTTCACCTCTGATGTCCGATGAACTCCCTCTGCTGGTGAAGGGAGGTAGTAAAACTGATTTGGATGGGAGAGACCTGTCATCGGATCAGGTGGAGTGTGATTGGACGCCCTGCTGGGTTGCTGGTGACACCGTCAATACATGTTGGGGGCTGCCTATTGCTTTAGGGTGTGCTCTGGGGCAGTTTAGATTTCCCCTTTCTTTCTTTAGGTTTATTTAGCACTCCGGCTGTGATCGAGGGATCTAGGACCACCGTAGGAACCCCCCACGGCTACTGTTAGTTGTGGTGTATAGGATCAGGGGTCTGCAATCCGCTAGCTACCAACCTCTTGGTTTTCTGGACTTAGCTTGAATTTTTGTTTTTTCCTCCTCCGGTGACTCATTCATAACCGAATCACCAGCCAAACCACAGATTCTAGGGTACTCAATAGCAGGAAAGAATTGTAAAAAAAAAAAAGAAAGTGTCAGAATTTTTTTTTTGTATATTTTTTCCTCTTTTTCTCTGGGGCCGTAGGAGGAATTTTTCTTAATGGAGATTAAGCAATTGTCTGATCGTGTGGAGCAGCTGACTGCTGAAGTGTGGGGAATTTCCCCCTATCTTGCTCATTCACACGCTGCTGAACCAAAGATTCCTATTCCTGATGTGTTTTTTGGGGATCGGTCTAAATTTTTGAATTTTAAGAATAATTGTAAATTATTTTTTGCCTTGAAGCCTAACTCATCGGGGAGCTCTGCGCAGCAGGTTAAAATTGTCATCTCTTTGTTGCGCGGTGATCCCCAGGATTGGACGTTTTTTTTGACACCTGATGATCCTATTCTAACTAATGTGGATGCATTTTTTCGAGCCTTGGGGTTGTTGTATGATGAACCTAATGCTATTGATCAAGCTGAGAAAGCCCTGTTGGCATTGAGCCAGGGTCAGGATTCTGCAGAGTTATACTGTCAAAAATTCCGAAAGTGGGCGGTCCTTACTACCTGGAATGATGGTGCCTTGGCAGCTCTCTTTCGGAAGGGTTTGTCAGAAACCATAAAAGATACTATGGTGGGATTTCCTGTTCCCTCTGGTCTTGACGATTCTATGTCATTGGCCTTTCAGATTGATCGGCGTCTGCGTGAACATAAAAGTACACGAGAAATATCGCCACCTGTTGAACAAATGTCTGAACCTATGCAATGGAATAGAGTTTTGTCTAGGGCGCAACGTCAGGAGTTTAGAAGGCGTAATAAGCTGTGTTTTTTCTGTGGAGATGCCTCTCATATGCTTTCTGCCTGCCCTAAATGAAACGTTTTGCACACACATTTGCTGTGGGTGGTGTTCAACCTAAGTTTCTTTTGGCAATTACTCTGATCTGCTCCCTGTCCACATTTCCGCCAAGGCTTTTGTGGATTCGGGAGCGGCTCTGAACCTGATGGACTTGGATTTTGCTAAACGTTGTGGGTTTCCTATGACACCTCTGCGGACGCCTATCCCTTTGAGGGGTATTGATGCTACTCCTTTGGCGAAAAATACACCTCAGTTTTGGACCCAGGTGGTAATGCGGGTTGCCCCAGACCATCAAGGGAATTGCAGATTTTTGGTGTTGCATAATTTGCATGATACCATTGTTCTGGGATTTCCCTGGTTGCAAATTCATAATCCAGTTTTGGATTGGAAATCTGTGTCTGTGGTGAGTTGGGGTTGTCGGTGTGCTATTGGTGACGCTCCTGTCTTCTCCACCTCTCCCCAGTCGCATGATGTTTCTGACTATTTGGCTGATTTTTATGATGTATTTAGTGCGAATAAGTCTGCGTCCTTGCCTCCTCATAGGAGTTATGACTGTGCAATTGAGTTGAGCCCTGGGTGTAAATTTCCCAAGGGTCGACTTTTCAATTTGTCTGTACCCGAGCACGAGGCTATGCGATCTTATGTTAAGGAGTCGTTGGAAAAGGGTCATATTAGACCATCCTCTTCACCCTTGGGTGCTGTTTTTTTTTTCCTGGCCAAGAAAGATGGTTCATTAAGGCCATGTATTGACTATCGTTCCCTCAACAAAATTACTGTTAAATATCAGTATCTGTTACCCCTGATATCTGATCTATTCTCCAGAGTTAAAGGTGCTTGCTGGATTACCAAGCTTGATCTCAAGGGGGCGTATAATCTTATTCGCATTAAGCAGGGGGATGAATGGAAGACGGCTTTTAATACTCCGGAGGGACATTTTGAGTACCTGGTGATGCCTTTTGGGCTCACTAATGCCTCTTCTGTCTTCCAGTGCTTCATGAATGATATTTTCCGGGACTTTGTGGATAAATTTCTGATCATCTATCTGGATGATATTTTGATCTTTTCCAGGGATTGGGACTCTCATGTGGAACATGTTCGGACTGTGTTTCGGATTTTGAGGGAGAATTCCCTGTATGTTAAGGGATCGAAATGCCTTTTTGGTGTACAGAGGATTTCATTTTTGGGATTTATTTTGTCTCCGTCAACTATTGAAATGGACCCGGCCAAGGTACAGGCCATTTATGATTGGGTTCAGCCCACTTCTTTGATGGCCCTCCAGAAGTTTTTGGGTTTTGCTAATTTTTATCGTAAATTTATAGCTAATTTTTCTGGTATTGCCAAACCATTGACTGATTTGACTAAGAAGGGTGCTGATGTACTGAATTGGTCTCCAGAGGCTGTTTCTTCCTTTCAGGAGCTGAAGCGGAGGTTCACTTCTGCTCCGGTTTTGCGGCAACCTGATGTCTCACTCCCATTTCAGGTAGGGGTGGACGCTTCTGAGATTGGTGCAGGAGCTGTTTTGTCCCAAAAGGATCCGGTGACATCTAAAATGAATCCCTGTGCTTTCTTTTCCCGAAAGTTCTCCCCATCCGAACGCAACTATGATGTGGGGAATCGGGAACTGTTAGCCATGAAATGGGCATTTGAGGAGTGGAGACATTGGTTGGAGGGATCTAAACATCAAGTCGTGGTCCTTACTGACCACAAGAATTTGATTTACCTTGAGTCGGCCAAATGCTTGAATCTTAGACAGGCTAGGTGGGCCCTGTTTTTCACACGTTTTGATTTTGTGGTCTCTTTTCTTCCGGGCACTAAGAATGTCAAGGCAGACGCCCTCTCTAGGAGTTTCTTTGCTGATTCTCCTATTGTGACCAAGCCTGCTACCATCTTAGGTGAGGGGGTAGTTCTTTCTGCCATCTTGCCCGATTTGAGATGTGCTCTGGAAGAGTTTCAGGAGGACAAACCTGAGCATTGTCCCATTGGAAAATTGTATGTTCCTGACCAGTGGAGGAAAAGAGTAATGCCTGAAGTTCATTGCTCCACATTGGCTGGTCATCCAGGTATTTTTGGTACTAGAGATTTGGTGAGTCGGTCTTTTTGGTGGCCCGCCTTGTCTCGTGATGTCAGGAATTTTGTGCAGTCCTGTGGGACTTGCTCCCGGTCTAAATCTTGCTCTCGTTTAAGTGGGTTGTTGATGCCTTTGCCGGTCCCCAGGAGGCCATGGACCCATATTTCAATGGGTTTTATTTCTGATATGCCTGTCTCTCAGAGAATGACTGTTATTTGGGTGATTTGTGATAGATTCTCTAAGATGGTCCATCTTGTACCACTCCCTAAGTTGCCATCTTCCTCAGAGTTGGTGCCCTTGTTTTTGCAGCAGGTGGTTCGTTTGCATGGGATTCCTGAGAACATTGTATATGACAGAGGAGTTCAGTTTGTTTCTAGATTTTGGAGGACTTTTTGTTCCAAGCTGGGAATTCAGTTGTCCTTCTCCTCTGCGTTTCACCCTCAGACCAATGGGCAGACGGAGAGAACAAACCAGACTTTGGAGTCTTATTTGAGAGGTTTTATTTCTGCTGATCATAATGATTGGGTTTCATTTTTGCCCTTGGCCGAATTTGCTTTAAATAATAGAGCTAGTTCTGCCACTTTGATGTCACCTTTTTTTTGTAACTTTGGGTTTCATCCTCGATTCTCTTCAGGGCAGGTGGAGTCTTCTGCCTGCCCAGGTGTTGACACTGTGGTGGAGAGAATGCACCAGATCTGGGACCAAGTGGTGGATAAGTTGGCTCTCTCCCAGGAAAAGGCCCAGTGATTTTCCAACCGGCATAGGACCATTGGTCCCCGGTTTAAGGTGGGTGATATGGTTTGGTTGTCATCAAAGAATATCTCTATGAAGGTGGCTTCTCCAAAGTTTAAACCTAGATTTATTGGACCTTACAAGATATTGGAGATTCTTAATCCGGTCTCTTTTCCATTGGCTCTTCCTGTTACATTTAAGATCCATAACGTGTTTCATAAGTCTCTGTTAAAGAGGTTTGTTGAGCCAGTGGTTCCTGTGGTGGCACCTCCTGACCCTGTATTGGTTGATGGTAATACGGAATATGAGGTTGAGAAGATACTGGATTCTCATCTGGCTAAACGGAGACTCCAGTATTTGGTTAAGTGGAAGGGTTATGGCCAGGAGGATAATTCTTGGGTCTCTGCATCCGATATTCATGCCGAAAAATTGGTTCGTGCTTTTCATCGGGCCCATCCTGATCGCCCTCGTGGCGTGGATGAGGGTTCGGTGACCCCTCCTCAAGGGGGAGGTACTGTTATGAGCTCATTTTCTCCTTCACCTCTGATGTCCGATGAACTCCCTCTGCTGGTGATGGGAGGTAGTAAAACTGATTTGGATGGGAGAGACCTGTCATCGGATCAGGTGGAGTGTGATTGGACATCTGGAATCTCTGAGTGGATATAAGGCTGCCGACACCCTGCTGGGTTGCTGGTGATTCCCTTCTCCTCAGAGCTCTGGCCTCCTGGTTTTTCCAGTCTTCTAAAGCTAAGTTTTGCTCTTTTGTTATTCCACGAGATTTTGTCTGGTTTACTTAGTGTATGTGTTCAGTCAGCCCTGGCTAGGACTGGCTGAACTCCATTTTTGTCTCCAATCAGTTGCTCTCTTTTGCTCTGTTTTCAGAATATACCTGAGTGCTGATATAGTGATTTTGAAGTCTAGTGACTTCAGGGCCTTTTTCTATCAGACGTGTTGGACAGTATTTTTGGCAGGGTTTTTTGCGTGATTGCAGACAGCAGCTTTTCTGTCCTGTCCTATCTAGTTAGTGTGGGCCCCATCGTTTGCTCAGCCTGTCTTTCTATCTGTGTTTGTGTTTTCATCTGTTTTCACCGTCAATACATGTTGGGGGCTGCCTATTGCTTTGGGGTCTGCTCTGGGGCAGTTTAGATTTCCCCTTTCTTTCTTTAGGTTTATTTAGCTCTCTGCCTGTGATCGAGGGGTCTAGGACCACCTTAGGAACCCCCCACGGCTACTGTTAGTTGTGGTGTATAGGATCAGGGGTCTGCAATCCGCTAGCTACCAACCTCTCGGTTTTCTGGACAGCTTGTATTTTTGTTTTTTCCTCCTCCGGTTACTCATTCATAACACCTCTGTGGTGGCTGAGCCTCAGGGGCGCCACATACCCCCCATTAAACACAGCACGTCCGCGGGCTGCAAGGTAAACAAAGTTGACAGTACAGGAACATACAAATTTTTGCAATGCTGAATAAACATTTCTTATGCTATAGTCCCCAATATGAGAGACACTCATTCTTGAATGATGCAAACAGTTATCAATTAACTACCCACAATTCTAAGTCAAAAAGTGCAATTTTTCATACTTTACGTAATTCTAAGTGCTATTATCTGTGACTCACTATCACTTCAGTATTCTTCATCTTTCTTTCTCTAGTACACATTTCTTCTTCTCTTTCTAGTGCAACACCCGTGATACCTGGTTCACCATTTACATTTTCAACTCTTTATTCAAATCTCTCATCTCTGTATCAAAAACATTTCTAATTCTATATAAAAGCTATCATAAGACACATTATGAAATACTTCACATTAAAACTTTCAACATTGTCATGATCCAAGGTGGATCTGACAAGTAAATGGACAAAGTGAACTTTTTTTCCTTTGGCTTGGTGCCAAAGTGGGTTGATTACCCCCGGTGGCCATTAGAATTATTACACATGGTGTCGTTTGTTCTAAGTTGCCCCAGTGGTGGTGAGTGGTATTACACTTTAGTTTTAATGTGCACGTATTACAAATCAGGTGTGAGGCTCTATAAAAGAGTTTCAGGTGTGTTTGATGATTGTGGGTGATATTGATAGTTCGTCATTTGGGAAGCAAGCCTGGGTGATGAAGGAGCTGAATGAGAGTCCTGGGCAGCCCAGCTAGAGGGATTGAGTCAGCTATGGAGTCTGCAAGGAGTGCTAGCATGGATTGGTGGAGTTCAACGTTGGTGTCTGCAAGAAGGGCTGGCATGGCGTGGTGGAGTCGCAGTTTATGGTGTCAGCAGGATGTGCTTGCATGGCTTGGTGGAGTGGCGACTATGGTGAGAGTTGCACTCAGCATGCTGGACTTGGTTGCTGAACGCTGGACTCAAGCATGCTTGACTTCTTGGCAGAAAAGTTGGACTCGAGCATGCTGGACTTTTTGGCAGAAGCTGGACTCATCTTTGGGACTCTGTTTACTGGGCAGCTGCAACTGGTGGTGGACTCTGCTCCTTGGCTGCACTAGGGTGATGGATCCGGTTATGGTGATGGATCCGGTTGGAGAAGATGCACGCAGGTGGTGGGCTCTGTTGCTAGTAGCGTACGCAACAGAGCAAAGCTAAGTGGTGTTCCCCCTGTATTGTCATTTTCCCTTATGTGTGTTTAGTGCAGTGGTGGGATTAGTTTCCGCACCGACCAATTCCCTAGTGAGGGTTTAGGTGCAGTGCGAGTAAGGGTTTGAGGTACGCATGCGTTGCCCAGTGCGGAATCGGCATAGGGAATGTTAGGAGTGCAGGGACACTGGCTCAGGGGAGTACAGGAGGTCTCCACGTCCCTATTCCCTATCGCAGGGCCCACTATTGTTATTGTTACCCAGGTTTCCCCTTTATTATTTAAATTCGCCTTAATGGAGGCGGGGTTTCCAGACTACTGTATATATAACGTGTATTACCTAAATTCGCCAGTTGGAGGCAGTGTATCCAGCTGCACATTTTATTATTTAAATTCGCCCTACTGGAGGCAGTGTATCCAGGGTCACACGTGTCATGGGTTCGCCTTGCGGTACTCGCTGCGTCCAGACACACGTGACCGTGACAAACAATAATTCTTGTAAGTGCTGGACACCGCTCCCAGCCGGGATTTGTTGCAGTGTCCGTTGAGTTAGATATCATCTTCGCAAAGTGTCCATATGTAAAACCAAGAGAGGGCACCTAAAGAGGCGCAACTATTTAAAAATAAAAGTTTTTGGATCACTCCAAGTTCATGATCGCTAGTTCAATTGTAGAGGCTGCCAACAACACAGGGCAACACTGGGAAAACAAAACTAACCATGATGGTCAAGAATAAAACAAGAGCACAACGGTGCAAACAAACTCTCCTGGGTCACGAGAGTTACTGCAAGTCATTAGTGCTGGTCCCTCCTGGGGTTCTGGAAGCTGAGATAGAACTGCTACCAGATGAAAAGAACGCATCTACAGTCCTCAAATATTCCTCCTCCAGTGGGGTGAAGCTCGTTGTTTTCTGTACCTTTGGTACACTCTGGCCAATGGGAGCAGTAGGTGGTTTCTGCCGAGATGCTGCTGCTTGGGGTACCGCAGAGGTGGGGACTGGTACCGGTGGGGATACAGGCACTTTTTCCTTCAGATACGTGGACAATAAGTCCTCCGGTATGCAGCATACGTTTAAAGCTTACCAACCGCGTAGGCCCTCATGCCGGGTATAGGTGACATATTCCCCTGGCTGCAGGTCTCGCGCTGGGTGTCCCTTCCGGAGGTGAGACTCCACATCCCTCCGGCTGAAAAACAAATCAGAGATCCTCTGGGGGTCGGCGATGAACCCAAACCCCCGTTCACGGTTCACGTTGAGGACCTGTCCCCATCTAGCCGAGTCCCGGGGACCATAGCGACACGCACGGGCCTTCTCCTTCCTGTCCAGATCTGGGCCTAGTACCGCTAGCCGGGATATCCCCCGGAATGGCTGGTCTGGGTGCCGGCGGTGGTGGAGCGGATGGTGGCTCTGGGTCCACAGGGGCCTACGGTGGGACCTGCGCAGCCGCGTCAGGTCCAGGCGAGAGCACGGCCTCGGCTCCCGGGGCCTCCGGTGACTCCCCCGGGCAGGCCGCGACTAGCCGTATGGACAGCGTGAAGGTGTACACTGGCGCTGACTGAGGACTGTCCGGTGCAGCGGTGGCAGGTACCGTTGGTAAAGGTACCAGGTCCAGAGGTGCCGGTGGTGTAGGTCCCTCCTGGGCATGCGGCCTGCTCAGCCTCCACAAGGCCTCCTGCCTCAATCGCAGACGGCACGTCAGCTGGGCGATGTCATCCTGCAGCTGCTAAAGTATAGGAGTAACCCCGGCACACTAATAACATGAAAGTAAAGTCTTCTCAACGACAGTCTTTAATTGTTGTGATTTTATTGATTGTGAAAAAAAAGGGTGGTGTTACAATCCAAAAAAGGGTGGTGTTACAATCCAACGTTTCAGCTCTACATCTCGAGCTTTCATCAGGGATATGACTACAATATATACAATAAAAGAACAAAAATCAATAAATAAACTTTATAAAGTATTATAAAACCAAAAATCTAGTGATAGGTGATACATAAGGTGGGGACAGTGTCAAACATCCTTTGTGAAGGTGTGTATGGATCTATAATGATGTGAGGCCAGTGAGTATGTATTGTGGTGTGATACGGTGAACATGTGAGAGGTTGAAAAGAGGAATAGAGTGAAGGTGTAAGGAGTTGAAAAGCATGAATGTGTAGGTAGTGTTGAGAAAGGGCATTAGGGGACAGTGAAGTGGAGTGGGAATAAAGGTGAGGTCATCTAAGGAGGCAGTGTGTAAGGGGTGCTCTTGGAAATGTTAAGGCATAAGGTATAAAAACCTAGATCCTTGGTTTTGAGGTGTGTGTATAAGTGGTATAGGTTTGCCTTTGTAATCCAGCTGCTGGAACGGTACCTATAGTAACCACTGAGAAAGGGTATAGGTTAAGGAATAGCAAGGTATATAGAAAGAAAAGATATAAAAGAAAGTTTTAGGGGTCACATACCGATGTGTAGGGTCAGCACGTGACTCCCGTCCTAAGGACAAAAAAGCAGGTCAATAAGCTGAGATGGAGAAAGGAAACCCAGTCTATGAAGACTGTAGGGCACCATTACCGTGTGTCCTAAATCTAGTCAGGTGTGGAGGAGGCCAGAAGTGCATGTGGCTTAGTGCAGTGATGTTAAATACTGTCAAGCACTTCCTGATTGGGTGGGGAAGGGGCAGGAATGGGGGGAAGGGCCATCGCCATCTTAGTGAGGTCAAAAATGTCTGAATGAATGTACTGAGCATGTGCAGGGCGGGGATAGAGAATGAGCATGTTTTGACTTGACAGGAAGAGATGGTGGCAGTCGCCATCTTGGTAAGGTCAAAAAATGTCAGAATGAATGTACTGAGCATGTGCAGGGCGGGGATAGAGAATGAACATGTTTTGACTTGACAGGAAGTGATGTTGGCAGTCGCCATCTTGGTGAGGTCAAAATTGTCAGAATGAATGTACTGAGCAGGTGCGAGCCATCCAGGAAGTGAAGTAAAAAAGGGAGGGTTGTGAGGAAATGTCACATGCATACAGGCGGCCATTTTAACGGTGGGACTGTGCTGAATTCATGCACGGTGATAATTTCAGTGCTGGTTGTGCCTATCAGGTTTCAGAGAAACTTCCTTTTCCTGCCTAAAAACAAAGAAAGGTAATTAGAGCAAGGTTTACATACAAAGAGTAAAATGGCGTTCATATTAACACACTTATGTCAGAAATATCTCCTATAAACCAAAAAACGTTGTGTAGGAAAAGAACTTATTTGGTAGTGATTTTAAACTCCTGATGAAAAACAAAACTAATTCACTATGAAGTGGAATTTAGAAGGGATTAATAATACATTTCAGATTCTCTATTGAGACCGTGTGGATGGAGGGTATTTAGGTGATATATCCAATACGCTTCACGCTCTTTGAGCGTTTGGATTCTATTACCCCCTCGTCTGGGTACAGGGATTTGTTCGATAACCTGAAATTTCAGTTGGCTTACAGAGTGTCTATTTTCCACAAAATGGGCAGGAATTGGTAAAAGTGTGTTCTCACACCGGATGGTTGATTTATGTTTGGAAATGCGGTCTTTCACATGCTGGGTGGTTTCCCCAACGTATCCTAGGCCGCATGGGCATTTGATTAAATAGACAACAAAATTTGAGTTGCAGGTAAAATAGCCATTGATCTTGTACCGTTTGCCGGACCTCGGATGGGTGAATGAATCGCCTTTACTAACATTCGTGCATTGTGCGCAACCCAAACAAGGGAAGGTTCCGTTGCGCACCGTGCTAAATGTCTTCTGCCTGAATGTCTTGAAGTGGGAGCCCACGTCGGCTCTAACCAAAGTGTTTTTTAGGTTCTGAGCCCGCTTATGGCAGATGAGAGGAGGATTTTGGAAATTTTCAATCCCCGGGTAAGCCTTTTCTAGTAGGGGCCAGTGTTCAAGGACTGCTTTTTTGATCAGAGGAGAGAACGGGTGATAGGTGTTGATGAACTTAACCCTATTCTCTACATCACAGTCACGTTGGGTAATTCTGGTTTGTTGTTCAGCGTTAATTTTGGGGTATCCTCTTGTTTGAAACTTTTCAGTCATCTCGTCATGTCTCATTTGCCTGATATCAGGTTTTTAGACTATGCGGTCAATTCTGTCATGTTGGGATTTAGGTAGAGCTATCTTCACGTGTCTTGGGTGACAACTGGACCAGTGTAGTAGACTATTATGGTCTGTAGGTTTGACGTAAAGGTCACTTGTAAGGGTGCCAGAGTCAGTTTTAGAGATCAGGTTGTCAAGGAAACTGACAGACTGTGTGTTGGAATGTGAGGTAAAGGTTAGGTTCGGTATACTCTGGTTGAGGTCATGTACAAAATCTGTGAGGCTATTGGTGTCACCTGTCCATACACAAAAGATGTCGTCTATGTATCTGAGCCAGGTAAGAGCATGTTTTCTATATAGATGATGTGTGTAGACAAAGTCAGCCTCAAATTTACACATGAAGATGTTAGCGTACGGGGGGGCTACATTCGCCCCCATCGCGGTACCCCGTGCCTGAAGGTAGAATTGGTCCTCAAAGAGGAAATAGTTGTTGTTGAGGACCAATTTGAGTGTATCGGTACAGAACAATTTCTGGGGTTCGCTAAGAGAGGATTGTAAATCTAGGAACCATCTGACAGCCTCGATGCCAAGATCGTGATCTATACTAGTATATAGGCTGTTGACGTCTAGGCTGGCTAATAAACAAAAGGAAGGAATGTCATGGAGGGTTCTAACATGGTTCAGAAAATCACCGGTGTCTTTGAGATAAGATGGAATTTTTGGTACTAGTGGAGTGAGGATCTTTTCCAAGGTTATTGACAGGGGTGAGAGGATAGAGTCGGTAGATGCCACTATGGGTCTACCGGGGGGCTTTTCCAAATTTTTATGTATTTTGGGGAGTATATAAATGACTGGAGTTATGGGACTTTGTTTGTGCAAATACTCTGCCAGTTTAGAATCAATTGTACCCAAATTTAAGTGGAAGTTGATCAAATTGTCTATCTTTCTCTCTATGGAGTAGATAGGATTCGTGGGGATGGGTCTGTATGTCGTGACGTCAGAGAGTATATCGAGACGTATATTTCACTTGTTAATGCTTCTGTGGATAAGTATATAGATGAAATCAAACATGGTAAATACCACCTTAAGCATAACCTTAATAGAGAAGAATCATTAGCACTGAAAAGTCTTAAAAACAACAAGGACATTGTCATAAAGCCTGCTGATAAAGGTGGCTCCATTGTAGTACTGGATAAGAAATACTATCTGTCTGAAATCCAGAGACAACTCTCTGACGTCACGACATACAGACCCATCCCCACGAATCCTATCTACTCCATAGAGAGAAAGATAGACAATTTGATCAACTTCCACTTAAATTTGGGTACAATTGATTCTAAACTGGCAGAGTATTTGCACAAACAAAGTCCCATAACTCCAGTCATTTATATACTCCCCAAAATACATAAAAATTTGGAAAAGCCCCCCGGTAGACCCATAGTGGCATCTACCGACTCTATCCTCTCACCCCTGTCAATAACCTTGGAAAATATCCTCACTCCACTAGTACCAAAAATTCCATCTTATCTCAAAGACACCGGTGATTTTCTGAACCACGTTAGAACCCTCCATGACATTCCTTCCTTTTGTTTATTAGCCAGCCTAGACGTCAACAGCCTATATACTAGTATAGATCACGATCTTGGCATCGAGGCTGTCAGATGGTTCCTAGATTTACAATCCTCTCTTAGCGAACCCCAGAAATTGTTCGGTACCGATACACTCAAATTGGTCCTCAACAACAACTATTTCCTCTTTGAGGACCAATTCTACCTTCAGGCACGGGGTACCGCGATGGGGGCGAATGTTGCCCCCCCGTACGCTAACATCTTCATGTGTAAATTTGAGGCTGACTTTGTCTACACACATCATCTATATAGAAAACATGCTCTTACCTGGCTCAGATACATAGACGACATCTTTTGTGTATGTACAGGTGACACCAATAGCCTCACAGATTTTGTACATGACCTCAACCAGAGTATACCGAACCTAACCTTTACCTCACATTCCAACACACAGTCTGTCAGTTTCCTTGACACCATGATCTCTAAAACTGACTCTGGCACCCTTACAAGTGACCTTTACGTCAAACCTACAGACCGTAATAGTCTACTACACTGGTCCAGTTGTCACCCAAGACACGTGAAGATAGCTCTACCTAAATCCCAACATGACAGAATTGACCGCATAGTCTCAAAACCTGATATCAGGCAAATGAGACATGACGAGATGACTGAAAAGTTTCAAACAAGAGGATACCCCAAAATTAACGCTGAACAACAAACCAGAATTACCCAACGTGACTGTGATGTAGAGAATAGGGTTAAGTTCATCAACACCTATCACCCGTTCTCTCCTCTGATCAAAAAAGCAGTCCTTGAACACTGGCCCCTACTAGAAAAGGCTTACCCGGGGATTGAAAATTTCCAAAATCCTCCTCTCATCTGCCATAAGCGGGCTCAGAACCTAAAAAACACTTTGGTTAGAGCCGACGTGGGCTCCCACTTCAAGACATTCAGGCAGAAGACATTTAGCACGGTGCGCAACGGAACCTTCCCTTGTTTGGGTTGCGCACAATGCACGAATGTTAGTAAAGGCGATTCATTCACCCATCCGAGGTCCGGCAAACGGTACAAGATCAATGGCTATTTTACCTGCAACTCAAATTTTGTCGTCTATTTAATCAAATGCCCATGCGGCCTAGGATACGTTGGGGAAACCACCCAGCATGTGAAAGACCGCATTTCCAAACATAAATCAACCATCCGGTGTGAGAACACACTTTTACCAATTCCTGCCCATTTTGTGGAAAATAGACACTCTGTAAGCCAACTGAAATTTCAGGTTATCGAACAAATCCCTGTACCCAGACGAGGGGGTAATAGAATCCAAACGCTCAAAGAGCGTGAAGCGTATTGGATATATCACCTAAATACCCTCCATCCACACGGTCTCAATAGAGAATCTGAAATGTATTATTAATCCCTTCTAAATTCCACTTCATAGTGAATTAGTTTTGTTTTTCATCAGGAGTTTAAAATCACTACCAAATAAGTTCTTTTCCTACACAACGTTTTTTGGTTTATAGGAGATATTTCTGACATAAGTGTGTTAATATGAACGCCATTTTACTCTTTGTATGTAAACCTTGCTCTAATTACCTTTCTTTGTTTTTAGGCAGGAAAAGGAAGTTTCTCTGAAACCTGATAGGCACAACCAGCACTGAAATTATCACCGTGCATGAATTCAGCACAGTCCCACCGTTAAAATGGCCGCCTGTATGCATGTGACATTTCCTCACAACCCTCCCTTTTTTACTTCACTTCCTGGATGGCTCGCACCTGCTCAGTACATTCATTCTGACAATTTTGACCTCACCAAGATGGCGACTGCCAACATCACTTCCTGTCAAGTCAAAACATGTTCATTCTCTATCCCCGCCCTGCACATGCTCAGTACATTCATTCTGACATTTTTTGACCTTACCAAGATGGCGACTGCCACCATCTCTTCCTGTCAAGTCAAAACATGCTCATTCTCTATCCCCGCCCTGCACATGCTCAGTACATTCATTCAGACATTTTTGACCTCACTAAGATGGCGATGGCCCTTCCCCCCATTCCCGCCCCTTCCCCACCCAATCAGGAAGTGCTTGACAGTATTTAACATCACTGCACTAAGCCACATGCACTTCCGGCCTCCTCCACACCTGACTAGATTTAGGACACAAGGTAATGGTGCCCTACAGTCTTCATAGACTGGGTTTCCTTTCTCCATCTCAGCTTATTGACCTGCTTTTTTGTCCTTAGGACGGGAGTCACGTGCTGACCCTACACATCGGTATGTGACCCCTAAAACTTTCTTTTATATCTTTTCTTTCTATATACCTTGCTATTCCTTAACCTATACCCTTTCTCAGTGGTTACTATAGGTACCGTTCCAGCAGCTGGATTACAAAGGCAAACCTATACCACTTATACACACACCTCAAAACCAAGGATCTAGGTATTTATACCTTATGCCTTAACATTTCCAAGAGCACCCCTTACACACTGCCTCCTTAGATGACCTCACCTTTATTCCCACTCCACTTCACTGTCCCCTAATGCCCTTTCTCAACACTACCTACACATTCATGCTTTTCAACTCCTTACACCTTCACTCTATTCCTCTTTTCAACCTCTCACATGTTCACCGTATAACACCACAATACATACTCACTGGCCTCACATCATTATAGATCCATACACACCTTCACAAAGGATGTTTGACACTGTCCCCACCTTATGTATCACCTATCACTAGATTTTTGGTTTTATAATACTTTATAAAGTTTATTTATTGATTTTTGTTCTTTTATTGTATATATTGTAGTCATATCCCTGATGAAAGCTCGAGATGTAGAGCTGAAACGTTGGATTGTAACACCACCCTTTTTTGGATTGTAACACCACCCTTTTTTTTCACAATCAATAAAATCACAACAATTAAAGACTGTCGTTGAGAAGACTTTACTTTCATGTTATTAGTGTGCCGGGGTTACGCCTATACTTTAGTCTTGTTTTTTCCCAGAGCACCTAAGTTGGGGTTTGAGCCTGTCATATCTACTTTATATCCTGCAGCTGCTGGCGGTTCATCTCAGAGACGGGGTCGGAGCCTTCAGCCATGGCGCCGGGGAGATCCGACTTAACCTCCGCGCGCTCTACAGGCCTCCTTCCCTCTCTCTCCAAAATGGCGTTCTGGCGTTCTTCTCCCCGCCTCGGCCCCTTTCCCGCCACTGACTTCTTCTGCCCCTCCTTCCGGGGGCGGCGTCTTCTTCCAGCGCCTCCATACCAAGCCAGTATACGAACCCCTCGGGGGGTTGGCCATGTTGCTGTTACATAGTAATTCAGGCATGGGAGGCCCAAGACTCTTCGTGGTTTTTTCCTAGGACCTCCTATCTCTTCACGCCCTTCTTCTCCGCGCCAGCGGCCATTTTTAATATTCATGTCACAGTCTATTAAATTGGGTCTTCTGCACATTTTCAAAAATTCAAAGTCTAACAAATCTCAGGCACACAGAACCCGATGGCATCGGGTCTCGTCATCCTGTTCCTGACGCCAAGTTGAGTCGCCCCCCCCAGGGCCGTGGGGTACTCAGTACCGTGCCGGTGTCAGTGGGATGTGTCACAGCAGCGGTGACCCGGACCATGGCCCTGGGCGCCCAAGTAATGGGGGAATGTAGTTAATGGAATGGAATAGTTCGTGACGCCACCTGTGGTGTTCGGCAAGGGAGGTGTTAAGCCGACGCTGTAGACAGATCCTCCGGAACAGATGGTGTGGTGCAGCAAGGATGGTATAGCCCTCCACAGGCAGGGCTGTTGTCCCCGGGCAGTGTAGATGTGGGGACACTTAGGTGGTGTAGCGTCCGGCGCAGGGGATGTAGCAGTGTCAGGCAGACGGACGCAGGAAGGAATGGAGGACACCAGGGCATGTCGTTCCAATGCTTTGCTCACAGTCACTAGTGCCCGCTTCTGTGCTGTGTCCTCCGGGTCAAGGGCCCAGCCAAACCCCCAGGCAAGATGGAAAGCTCCCCTCCACACTCCGCCAACTTATGTGCCTTTCCTGAACGTCTCCTCTATAGCGCCTTTAAGCGTGAAGATCTCCATTACCGTGGTACGCTGGAGTTCCTACTGACAGATGTTCCCAAGAACTCTACTTGTACGGCAGACAGCTGAAGCCTGCTTCGGGGACTCCCTTCTCCTGAGCCCCAGCTCTCTATTCAATTGCTGTTGTGCCCCAAGTCTTAGATGGGAGTAGTGCATTTACAGCCAACTACTCCACCGGTGTCTGCTGCAGAACCATAAGTGTCCATACAACCTCGGGGACCGGGCCCCGGCCTTGCGCTGAGAACCTATAGGCAGGGTTCCTCTTCTAACCCACGTCCTCTCTGTTCTCTCTACTCCTTCGTTCCGTACTTGTCCTTCTTTCTTATGGAAGCTTAGGTTTCAGTTCTACGTCTTTCTCCTTCTGTTCCTTTTCTGTGCCAGCTGGCTCAGATCACTGAGGCAGCTGCAGCACTCCTTCCTCCATCCCTTCTTCCAGGGATCCTCACTCCTGTCTGAGTGACTTCATACCAGACTGACCTTCTGTCAGTCTGAACCTCTCATCCTACACTTTCCCACTCTTATGTGTCTTAACTCCACCCACCTCCCAGCACGTCCAGTGTTCCAAGCAGGGAACCACCAAAGGTGCTGAGCAAGGAGCCGCAATGTGGTTGTGCAGAACTACCCTGTTGTGTGGGGTGCGAGTGTTGGAGTGTGGAAAGGAGTTCCCACCTTACCCGGATGGTGTGGTACCGCACCTCTAAAGAGAGAGAGGAAGGTGCAGTACCTCTGTGGTGACTGAGCCTCAGGGGCGCCACAAGTACATGGGGGAATTTTCTCTAGCAATACAGTTGTGCTCAAAGGTTTACATACCCCAACAGAATTTTTGCTTTCTTTGCCTTTTTTCAGAGAATATGAATGTTAGCACCAAAACTTTTTCCCCACTCATGGTTAGTGGTCGGGTGACCATTTATTATCAAACTACTGTATTTTCTCTTTTTAAACCATAATGACAACCCAAAACATCCAAATGACAGTGATCAACAGTTTACATACCCTGGTGATTTTGGCTTGATAACATGCACAGAAGTTGACACAAATGGGTTTGAATGGCTACTAAAGGTAACATCCTCACCTGTGACCTGTTTCCTTGTTATCAGTGTGTGTATACAAGCTGGGTGAGTTTCTGGGATTGTGAGTCATGGGGAAAGCAAAAGAATTGTCAACGGATCTACCGGAAAAGGTAGTTGAACTATATAAAACGGGAAAGTGATACAAAAAGATATCCAAGGAATTGATAATACCAGTCAGCAGTGTTCAAACTGTGACTATCAAATGGAAAACCAGGGGCTCTGTAAAAACAAAAGCACTGTCATCCACAGCTGCCAGGGAAATTGTTTAGGATGCAAAGAAAAACCCACAAATAATGGACTATCTGAAAACTAGTGGTGTGGCTGTTTTAAGATTCACAATAATGAGGCACTTGAAGAAAAATAGGCTGCATGGTTGAGTCACCAGAAGAAAGCCATTACTGCGCAAATACCACAAAGTATCTAGCCCTACAATATACAAAACAGCACAGAGACAAGCCTCAAAACTTCTGTAACAAGGTAATTTGGAGTGATGAGACCAAAATTTAACTTTTTGGCCACAACCATAAATGTTACATTTGGAGAGAGGTCAACAAGGTCTATGATGAAAGGAACACCATTCCTACTGTAAAGCACGGAGGTGGATCGCTGATGATTTGGCGATGTGAGAGCTGCAAAGGCACATGAAACTTGGTCAAAATTGAAGGAAAGATAAAAGCAGCACATAGTCAGCAAATACTGGAGGCAAGTTTTCAATCATCAGCCCGGAAGCTGAGCATGGGGCGTACTTGGACGTTGAAACGTGATAACGACCCAAAATACAAGGCTAAGTCAACCTGTCATTAACTACAGCATAACAAAGTGAAGGTTCTTGAGTGCCCATCTCAGTCTCCTGACCTCAATATCATTGAGCCACTCTGCAGAGATCTCAAGCGCGCAGTTCATGCTAGACAGACCAGGAATTTACAGGAACTGGAGTTTTTTTGCCAAGAAGAGTGGGCAGCTTTACAATCTGAGAAAATAAAGCACCTCATCCCCAATTACCACAAAAGACTTCAAGCTGTCTTTGATGTTAGAGGGGGCAATACACGGCATTAAGAAATAGGGTATGTAAACTTTTCATCAGGGTCATTTGGACGTTTTGGGTTGTCATTATGATTTAAAAAGAGAAAACACAGTCGTTTGACAATAAATGGCTTCACCCAACCACTAACCATGAGTGGAAAAAAAAAGTTTTGGTGTTATCATTCATATTATTTGAAAAAAAGCAAAAATTCTGCAGGGGTCTGTAAACTTTTGGGCACAACTGTAAGTACCCATTTTTATGCACTTTATCTCTACCCCACGTTATACCAGCAATCTACCTGCATGGGCAACTGACCACCTTGAAGTGCCAATGGTCCCAGAGGTGACAAAGGACATAATGAGACCTAGCTAATGAAATGAATTCTGTTCACTCCAAAGTTTGAGGACTTTAGCACTCTATTGTCATTTGGCTCCATGGGCACTTGGAGGTGACTGTTCCCTCATATTGATTTGGTGATATCTAACTGGAGACTGACTATTTACTTATATACATATCTGGCTTAGAGACTTACCCTGTGGTTACCTCACACTGTTGAGCAATGATTTACAAGTCACGATGTGGATGACATAAATAATATTTAATATAGCTGTTTTCCTCTTGTTTGGTTTTGGACACCTTTTTAACTTTAAATGTATGGTTTTAAACTATTATGAATAAAGAGTTGATTTTTATATGGCTATATATAAATACTTTGTGATCCCTAGGCGACCAATGTGTTGCTTGGTCTATATGGTTATCTATGATATGGAGTGTTGCCCTCACCTTAGTTGAGTGAAATGTGCTTGGGTAGTATGCTTACTACATAATTTTTATGTAGTACATGAATTCTGTGAATTTTTCAACAATCATTGCATTTACTTTTTTTAAAAAAAGTCTATGAATTACAAAAGCTCACTTCACCTCAAGATCAATGTCATCATTAGTTTACAAAGTAGGGTTACTTCTTATATTTCAAGACTTCTAAGCCACTGTAATAGTGGCATATTTCAAGAAATATCACCAAATTTGGCCTTGAATGGTGTGACTTCTCTTGTCAGCTGGGCCTTGTGCCTAGGAAGCAGATTATGTCCATATATCAAGTATTGCTAAGCCCGGGAGAACCCGCATAAACTATACCACACATTGGACACTGAAATGGCGTACTTATGGAAAATTTCACTCTGCATCAGCCACTGTGCGTTACATTTTGGAAAGCACCTTTGGGGCTGAAACTCATAACACCCCTATATAAGTGGCTTAAGGGTGTGTGGACTGCAAAATAGAATCACTTTATGGGGTTTTTCACTGTACTTATTCTGGGTTTTGAAAATGTGATATAGTGCTCAAAAACATTTGCTCAAAATCAATGCACCAGGAGCCAATTTGTGGTCCTTTAGCTCTAAACTTTTTTGTATGCTCATGTAGCAGATTACCTCCAAAAGTAAGGTATTACTGTACTCTAGAGAAATTGCTTATCAAATTTTGTGATTAATTTTATCCTACATTCCTTATCAAAATGAAAAAACTATATATATATATATATATATATATATATATAATTAACCATGGGTAATTAAAAGAATTGTGGTGGAAAAGAATGATAAATCGGATGCATGTATTCAACAGTATAACTCTCACTGCTTCAGATCAACAGTGGTATAGCTTCACAACAACTAATGCACCAGTGTAACGACCTATAGGGTATAAGCTTCACATGAGACACTGGTGACACTCAGATTTTATTGGCTTGGCCCCCTGCTGATAAATCAGTGATTTAAAAAAATAAATTACAGTCAGAAGTCCAGTGTGACACATTACAAGAATGTGAGGGTCTCTTGGCAGATAGCGATGCTATCAGATCATACAATAACAAAAACCTGATAACAGATTTCATTTAAAGAGACACCAGATTAATTACTTACCGACATCGACATCTGCCGTACAGGTGTATATTATAGGCTCATGGGGTAAGCTCGACTCATACTCAGCAGGTAATGGCATTTAACAACCGTTGTGCCCACGTAAGCATTTTTTGCGTGTTTTTGAAGCGTTTGTCCCAGTCAAAACGCTTCAAAAACTCATAAAACAAGCATCCTATCAATTTTAAATGAATTCCGCACTTTTTGTGCACATTGATGCGTTTTTTTTCAGTGAAAAAAATGCTTCGCGGTTAAAAACGCAGCATGCTCATTAATTTTGCGGAAACATCCGCGTTTTTGCTATATTCTATGGGTCAGAAAACGCGCAAAAAACACGGGGAAAAAAAACGCGCGTTTTTGGGAAGGAGTCCGGCTTTGAAGCAGAAATTTTCTGCATACATGGGCACATAGCCTTAATCTGTTAAATGCCACTATCAAACTCTGACAGTGACATTAACAACACGCAGACAGGGGGGTGCGTCATTCAGTGTGACTATCGGTGCGCCTGTGGGTCGCTGATGGGTTGCTATGATACTTGTCTGTTGAAGACCTCCATGCTCGTCATTATGGAGCTCCCTTGAAATATACCCACTGGCCAGACTTCAAAAGAGACTGTGATTTTCACTGCATGCAGCACTAGCACAAGCAATCAGACGATCGCAGGCTAAAGTCTTCTATGGGGAATAAAAAAAACTGTAAGGTAAAAAAAAAATATCTAAAAAAAATGAAACATAAAAGTTTAAATCATCCTTTTCCCCCCATTAAAAATAAATAAAAAAATATGCTTATGTGGCATCACCGCTTTCAGAAAGGTCTGATCTATTAAATCAACAATGAAAAGAATGCCAAAATTACTTTTTTGGTTACTGCAATGACACAAAAAATGCTGTAACAAACGATCAAAATGTCATGTCTATTTCAAAATGGTATAAATAAAAACGTCATCTCACCCTTCAAAAAACAAGCCATTACACAGCTCTAAAATGAAAACTTGGGTCTCGGAAAATGATGAGACAACCCAAAAATATATTTTTTTCAAACTTCTAATTTTTTTTCAAAACTAAAATTATAAAAAAAATACTTGACATATTTGGTATCTCTGTAATTGTACTGATGACGAGAATCATATTGTGAGGTAATTTCTACGACAAAATGTATACCGTAAAAACAATTCTCAGAACATTATGTCAGAATTGTGTTTTTTCACAGTATCACTGCAATTGGAATTTATTTCCCCGTTTTCCAGTACATTATATGGTAAAATAAATGGTGTCATTCAAAAGTAAAGTTCTGCAACAAAGAAGCCCTCACATGTCTATATGGTCAGAAAAACTAAAAAAAATTAGAGCTATAACAAGAAGGGGAGGAAAAAACAAAAGCACAGAAACAGAAATTGTCTATGTTGGGAATGGATGAGATAAAAGAACATTAAACCAACATAGAAATAACGTACATATTCTTGTAATTTTTGAGAAATGTAATTAAATGAATGATATCTCAGTGTGAAGTAATCAAACACTCCATGACTGCTGTCTGTGCTGTTGCTGGAATTGGGCAAGAGCCCAAACATATGTGTGACATGTGCACCATGGATTGGGTTCTTACCAAAACAATTAGTAGGTCACGTTCACACGTGCAGTATCTATTCAGTATTTTACCTCAGAAAGTCATAACCAGGAGTGGAACAATCAAAGGAAAAGTATAATAGAAACACGTCACAACTTCTGGTTTTGGCTTACAAATACTGAAGTAAAATAGTAACCATATACTGAACATGTGAATGTGGCCGTAGAATTAAGGTCTTCAATATTTGAAGAGGCCGAATTAACCGGTGCACAAGGATTTGGAAGATACTGATGGTGAAGTACAGAAGATGTTGAGAAAGGCACTTGATTTACAGTAGGTCGCCAGATGTTTACGGTGCCCACAACTAGGTTGCCAATTGGAGGAATTGGAAGGGCGACTAATAAGCATCAAGCAAAGTAAAGAGAATTATCATATTAGTCTCCTACCTATCCAATGACATCTTCCCGATTCTAGTGGCCACTGTGTAACCAATGTGGTCAATTGATCCTGTTCCTGTACTCTTTGAATCATGCTTAATACCTCTGCAGATAGACAGCAAGACTTTTTTGTCCATCTTGATTAGTAGCCTTTTTTTTTATTTTTCTTGTTGCGGCATACTTGCGGAATATTATCTATGCTCAGGATTGACAGCACCTGAACATGATGGATTCACAGGATTTCAGCACATCTGGGTTGGAAATCGTGACCTGGACGATTCACGCTGTCAACCTCCCCATGATGCAAATCTTCGTTAACTTCATGCCGCAATTTCTGGGAATATATGCGGAACTATGCAGAACTATCAGGCCATAAAAAAATCTGCACGTCGACTGATGATTACTGGATAAAAGGCCATTCTTGCACAATACTATTTTCTTGTATTTTACTCAGAACAGAAATTAACTACTTCTTTAACATTGATGATATATTACTTTCTGTACTGTGTAACAAGAACTAAGGAATGATTAGTAGGAAATAAATACAATTTTTGTAAAAAAAAATATATTATCAAGTATAAAAACGTAACGACATAATGAACGACTAGTGAGGGAGAATTGCAGCTCTTTATAATCATTCATTTTTTTGTGGCAGGGGATGATTCACAAAAATCACAAAGAGCAATAAAATTAATGCATGTAAGAAATCAAATCATTTCAGAACTCAGCATTTTTTGACCCGACTTCATTTTTGTTTTTAGTACGGCTTTTTCTGGGACACAGTTTTTTTGCATAATCTGTTTTAACAGTATTTCGGGATTCCTGTCCCTACTAGCACAAAGGCAGATTTTGAGCTATAAAGGCCTTACACATCAGGTGATTTGTGCAATTCTGTCAAGTAGCAAGAACATGACTTCTGACATTCATGTGAGAATCTGGGGGATTTTTTTTCAGGTTTGTTGATAAACCAGTTTATATAGTGAAGTGGCCAGTCATTCCTGTTATGTTGGATTTTTTCCTGAAGGGTCTAAACAAAGACCCAGTTAAGTTTCTGCTCTTACCGGTCACACTTTATTGCAACTGTATTTTGGTTGCGCAGCGTTGTTAGTTATTCAACACACCACATATGTCTCCATAAGGCCGGGGTCACACTTGCGTTGAATACGGACGAGTGCTCTGCGGTAACACATCGCATAGCACTCGGACCTCTATTAATCTGGGGCAGCTCCCATCAGCGTTTTTTTCCTATGCCGTATTCTACGTGCAAGAGAAATCTTGGCCGAGTCTCAGCTCATTCACACCCATATAAGTCTATGGTTGCGAGTGACACAACGCTCATCACTCAGATATCATCCGAGTGCTGTGCGACATACACTGACCCCGGCAATGGAGGAGATGGGGAAATTAGTTTCTCAGCCTCCTCTGCAGCTGTGCTCTCGTCCGCTCTATGCGAGACACTCGGAGCACAGCCACATGACACTCGGTTCCCGCTCGCAGCAGAGCAGGAGCCAACGGTCATTAGCATATCACATCTGATGCCATACGCTAGTCTGACCCTGACCTAAGGATGACATTTGATCCATGAAGCATATACACGACCATGTAATTTTGTTTACATTTTATTATGGATGCTTCCTGTTGCTCCAGTAGGGAAATAGTTAAAGCAACCCTCCAACCGAAAATTAAAATTTTATGCAAGAAAAGAACTGAGAGCCATCTCACAACTAGAGATGAACCAATTCGTTCAGAAAATGATCGCAAAACATAAATTAGGCACGAATATGGCACATTCGGATTTGTGATCAGAAACCTGAGAAAAATTTTATAAAATCGGTAACATTCGGTGAACGTGCAGGAAAATATTTACTTTGCCACAAAAATATTTTCAGCACTTTAGCAACGATAATGGTGGTGTATCATGAGCGTATGGCACATGTGTGATGAGGGGAGGTGGTTTGTAGAGCTCGGAGGAGCGGCGCTCTTGTAAGCACAGCAGTGATTTTTTTTCCCCCTAACTTTATATGTGCACATTATGTAGTTGGGACCCAGATTGGGGGGTGGTCCACTGCTTACCACGACCAGACGACACAGAGACGCGACGGAGGCAGATTTCAGTTGCAACAGGTCCGAGATTATTGGCTGTCCTCCTGATGACCGTAGCCATACACCGCAGTTCCTTTACAGCTCTCCGTATTCAGGCCCGGGTACCTTCACCTTCCTTCTGTCGTTGTGACGCTCCTCGCAGATCTTTCGCTGGGGCTGTCCTAGACCTACCTACCGCCAGCGCTTCATCTGTCCGAGGTCGTCGTCCAATCGGTACCCCCGGGGCCTCGTTTTTCCTGCGGTTGTTTGTGTCAGGGGCCAACCCCCTGACTGTCTCTTCCTGTCAGTCCCCTGGTCGAGCTCTCCACCGTTGTCAGTCCTTCGCTGAGTCTTCTCCTCCTGAGCTCTTCCCGGGACTAGTCCTGCCTGGAACCCTGTCCTGTCCTATTTATCCCCTTCCTCAGGAATTTCCCTCCTGGGTTCCTATCTCCCCGCCCCCCATGACTAAGCGGTTTCGTAGCCCTAAGCTGCTGTCAAGTCCTGTTCTACGCTCCCCCCTGCCATCTTGTGGTCAAATCTAGGTATTGCACCCCTTTTCCACTTTCCTCCAGCTGTTTCCCATCTATGATTATAAACGTCCATCTACAGTGCACAAACCATCCCTTCTCCCTCAGTCAAGTTCGTCCGTCAAGTCACCTTCCCCACACTTGCGGCTAGCCAATCAGGGCGCAGGAAACACACACGATGTCCTGACACAACAGCTTGTGTCATTGGCTGCTGAAATCACGTCCCTCTGCATATACTGTAAATAGCGGACATCATGTTTTAGCGCCATTTTTACACTGATACTGCACAGAGAGGCTGCTCCTGACACTGCCAGTGTTACTAGGAAGATTTCAGCTATTTAGTTAGGTGGTTGTATATCAGTCAGATAGTGTAGCTTTAGTGTCAAGTGTTGCTGTAAAATTTACCTTCTTGAGTTTTTTATTTGGGGGGGGCAGAGCATTACTGAGGTTCACAGACAAAGCCAGCAGGGCATGTGTCCTACAAGTGTGTTGTGCACTGCTTCTATAGTGCTAAATGCACGAGTATAGCATTGTAAATAATGTTATTTCAGTAGCTAAATGTGAAAAAGCCTGCTGTATCTCATATTTTAGCTAGTTAGATAGGTGGTTGTATATCAGTCAGATTCTGCAAGTAGCTAGTGTTCAGTGTGGCTGTTAAATTTACCATCCAGCACTTTTTTTCTTCTTTGGCCATATTGAGGTGCACAAACAAATTCAGCAGGGCACGTGTTGTACACGGCTTCTATTGTGGTCCATGTATAGCCTCCTAATTCACATGTAGCTTGTGAAAATATATTAAACAGTCTGCTGTATCCCACCTTGTCATTTAGTGCTGTGGGGAAATAAAACTGTCTGCAGACCTAAGGCACATTAAAAAAAAATTATAATTTTTCAGCTGAAAAAAGTTAGACAACCCACTGTATCACAATTTGTTTGGGTTGAAATTAAGATGTAGAGGCTGGATCCAGAGACCACAAACAAATTCTTCAGTCATTAACATCATACAGTAAGAGACCTGACTTGAAAAATAGTTTGTAGCATCTAGTGTGTTATAGAGGCCTGATCCTTGGTCCCCAAAAAAATTCTTCTATTAACGTCATACAGCAAGGGACCTGAGTTTAAAAATAGTTTGTATCATCTACTGTGTTGTAGAGACCTGATCCATAGACCACAAACAAATTCTTCTGTCATTAACGTCATCAGGGCCGCCATCAGGGCATGACAGCCCTTACATGTGTATGGGGCCCAGTGATTAGGGGGGCCCGAGCATGCTGGCAGCCTGGTCCGCGCTAGGGCCCCCCTAAATTTTTGTTCAGGCTTCTCCAGCTTTATTTATAATCAAAACCCAGCACCTGCTGAGCCCCCCCCGCACCATAGTCCAGCCAGCACCGCAATCTCCCCCCTTCACAATGCTCCAGGCCAGCCACAGCGCCGCCCTCACCTGACGTCACACACTGCTCTGTGTCTGCTCCACTTCCTCATTCTCAGAGCAGAGGAGCTGCAGTGTACCACCACGTGGGACTGGGAGGCTGTGGGAGCAGTTGGACTTGCAGAAGATAGTGGACGGCGAGGCACAGACCAACGGCAGGCAGAGCCATGAGGCAGCGGCAGGGTAAGTAGTCTGTCTGTGTCTCAGTCTGTCTCTCTCTCTCTGTCGTCTCCGGTGGTGTGTGTGGGCCCGGGTTCATAATGGATGGGGCGGGAGTGGGATGTGGGGGACAAATCTCCAGCGTCCATAGGCATGCCGCATGTTGTCTGAGTCCTACATGCCTGGTGCAGACACAGGCGAGGGCTCTGCAGCTGCTACTAGACACACACAGCTCTGCTACATGCCTGCCAGGCATGTAGCAGAGCTGTGTGTCAGGTAGCAGCTGCAGAGCCCTCTCCATAATGGGATAGGCATGTAGCAGAGCTGTGTGTGTCAGGTAGCAGCTGCAGAGCCCTCTCTGTATAGGCCAGGCCAGGCATGTAGCAGAGCTGTGTGTGTCAGGTAGCAGCTGCAGAGCCCTCTCTATAATGGGGCAGGCATGTAGAAGAGCTGTGTCTGTCAGTAGCAGCTGCAGAGCCCTCTCCATAATGGGACAGGCATGTAGCAGAGCTGTGTTTGTCAGGTAGCAGCTGCAGAGCCCTCTCTGTATAGGCCAGGCCAGGCATGTAGCAGTGCTGTGTGTCAGGTAGCAGCTGCAGAGCCCTCTCCATAATGGGACAGACATGTAGCAGAGCTGTGTCTGTCAGGTAGCAGCTGCAGAGCCCTCTCTGTATAGGCTAGGCCAGGCCAGGCATGTAGCAGGGTTTTGTGTGTCAGGTAGCAGCTGCAGAGCCCACTCCATAATGGGACAGGCATGTAGCAGAGCTGTGTTTGTCAGGTAGCAGCTGCACAGCCCTCTCTGTATAGGCCAGGCATGTAGCAGAGCTGTGTGTGTCAGGTAGCAGCTGCAGAGCCCTCCCCATAATGGGACAGGCATGTAGCAGAGCTGTCTGTCAGTAGCAGCTGCAGAGCCCTCTCTGTATAGGCCAGGCATGTAGCAGAGCTGTGTGTCAGGTAGCAGCTGCAGAGCCCTCTCTGTATAGGCCAGGCCAGGCATGTAGCAGTGCTGTGTGTGTCAGGTAGCAGCTGCAGAGCCCTCTCCATAATGGGACAGGCATGTAGCAGGGCTGTGATTGTCAGGTAGGAGCTGCAGAGCCCTCTCTGTATAGGCCAGGCAGCAGCTGCAGAGCCCTCTCCATAATGGGACAGGCATGTAGTAGAGCTGTGTTTGTCAGGTAGCAGCTGCAGAGCCCTCTCTGTATAGGCCAGGCCAGGCATGTAGCAGAGCTGTGTGTGTCAGGTAGCAGCTGCAGAGCCCTCTCCATAATGGGACAGGCATGTAGAAGAGCTGTGTCTGTCAGTAGCAGCTGCAGAGCCCTCTCTGTATAGGCCAGGCTGGCCAGACTTTCTCCACCTGCAGCTCAGCCGTTGTCCTATCCATTTAGCCAGCACAGACTGTGCTGCCCAGTGACAGCATGCTGACTGTCTCCACCTGCAGCTCAGCTGTTGTCCTATCCTTTTAGCCTGCACAGAGTGTGCTGCACAGTGCCAGCATGCTGACTGTCCCCACCTGCAGCTCAGCTGTTGTCCTATCCTTTTAGTCAGCACAGAATGTGCTGCACAGTACCAGTATGTTGACTGTCTCCACCTGCAGCTCAGCCATTATCCTATCCTTTTAGCCAGCAGACTGTGCTGCACAGTACCAGCATGTTGACTGTCTCCATCTGCAGCTCAGCTGTTGTCCTATCCTTTTAGCCAGCAGACTGTGCTGCACAGTGCCAGTATGTTGACTGTCTCCATCTGCAGCTCAGCTGTTGTCCTATCCTTTTAGCCAGCACAGACTGTGCTGCACAGTACCAGCATGCTGACTGTCTCCACCTTCAACTCAGCCGTTGTCCTATCCTTTTAGCCAGCACAGATGCTGCTGCACAGTACCAGCATGTTGACTGTCTCCATCTGCAGCTCAGCTGTTGTCCTATCCTTTTAGTCAGCACAGACTGTGCTGCACAGTACCAGTATGTTGACTGTCTCCACCTGCAGCTCAGCCATTATCCTATCCTTTTAGCCAGCAGACTGTGCTGCACAGTACCAACATATTGACTATCTCCACCTGCATTTCAGCAGTTGTCCTATCCTTTTAGCCAGCACAGACACTGCTGCACAGTACCAGCATGTTGACTGTCTCCACCTGCAGCTCAGCCGTTTTTCCAAGAAAGGGCGGTGGGATTTTGGAAGGTTCGCATGGTGGAGGAGGAGCTAGGGTGGAGCCTGGGCGGAGTCTCAAGGGGGGCCCCATAAACTTTGCCAGTATGGGGCCCCGAAATTCCTAGTGGCAGCCCTGAACGTCATACAGTAAGGGACCTGACTTGAAAAATAGTTTGCAGCATCTAGTGTGTTATAGAGGCCTGATCCTTGGTCCCCCCAAAAAATCTTCTGTTATTAACATCCTACAGTAAGGGACCTGAGTTTAAAAATAGTTTGTGCCATCTACTGTGTTCTAGAGGCCTGATCCTTGGTCCAAAAAAAAAAATCTTTTTTCTGTGACTAAGGCTGGTTTCACACTTGCGTTTTTTTGCGCTGCTTTTTAGCGCAAAAAAACGCATGCGTTTTTCCCCTATACTTTAACATGGGTGCGCATATGTGAGCATACATATGCGCACGTACGCGTTTGTATGCGCATGCGTTTTTTTGCAGTGTGCGCTCGGGTGCACAAAATGCATCCTGTTGCATTTTTTGTGCGTCCGACTTGCCCCCAAAAAACGCATGCGCACGCAATGCGTTTTTTTACAGCAAAACACCCATTAAAGTCTATGGGTGCGCATACGTGCGCATTGCAATGCGCACGTATGCGCAAAAAATGCATGTGTTTTTTTTAAAAAAAATGCACCAAAACCCTCAAACGCACACAAACGCATGATGCGTTTTTTTCATGCGTTTGTGTGCGCAAAAACGTGCAGCAAAAAAACGCAAGTGTGAAAGTAGCCTTACACTATACAGCACACCATATTCTAACTTTGAATGAACTGTTGCTGAAATTCAGCTGTTTGCAGAGGTGGTGCAGAGTTTATCCCCTTCATGACCGGAGGTATTTTTGGTTTTACATTTTCCCTTTTTGCTCCACTTCTTTCCAGAGCCAGAACTTTTTTATTTTTCCGTCAATATGGCCATGTGAGGGCTTGTTTTTTGAGGGACGAGTTGTAGTTTTACCATGTCATGTACTAGAAAATGGGGGAAAAAAATTCCACGTGCGGTGAAAGTGGAATCCCACACTTGTTTTTTTGTTTGGCTATTTTGCTAGGTTTACTAAATGCTAAAACTGACCTGCCATTATGATTCTCAAGGTCATTACGAGTTCATAGAAGTGGTGAAAAAAAATCCAAACTTTGCTAGAAAAAAAAAAAAAATTGCGCCATTTTCCGAGACCCATAGTGTCTCCATTTTTTGTGATCTCAGGTTGGGTGAGGGCTTATTTTTTGCGCACCGAGCTGACATTTTTAGTGACACTATTTTGGTGCAGATACGTTCTTTTGATCACCCGTTATTGCATTTTGAAAAACAGTAATTCTGGTGTTTTGAATTTTTTTCTCACTACGCCGTTTAGCGATCGGGTTAATCCTTTTTTTATTGATAGATTAGGCTATTCTGAAAGCGGCGATGATGCCTAATATGTGTATGTGTGATTTTTTTTTATTGTTTTATTTTGAATGGGGTGAAAAGGGGAGATTTAAACTTTTACTTTTTTTATTTTTTTATATTTTTTTAACCCCTCTTTGCCATCTGATGTATTATTCCATCCATGTGACCTGGGCCTATCTGACCATGGACGGAATAGTACGTCATGTCCTTTAATGCGACACTGCGACTGAAGTCGCGGTGATCGCATTAAAATTCCGGTGCCATCTTACCTCAGGGAAGATGGTGTCGGCATCCTGGAGGGTGTCCCCACCCATCCGCCTTCACGATCTCTGATTGGCGGTTCAATTCTGAAGAGCCAATTGCAGCCTCTCTCATTGTTTAAGCCAATCAGATTGGCTGAAACAGTGATGTTCCAGCCTAGGATCGAATACCGACATCGGCAAAAACCTCTCGGATTGGCGTAATTGACGATCACATCGATTTAACCAATCGCAGGGGACAGCCGCAGTGTCACCGCGGTGTGCCCTGCCGGGATCGGCCTACGATCAGTGCTGTAAGAGCACCGATCCTAGGCCTGTGTCTAGGAAAGGCCTGAAGCTGCTGATTGTGCCCATGCTGTGCCCTGCTGGTGACCTGCCAGTGACCTGCCTAGGATCGGAGCTATGATCTACAATCCAAGGCCGGTGCCTAGCAACACCGGCATCGCCAGGGCCAGCTCTGATTTGTGGGATTGATATGATCATCGATCCCACCAATGACAGGTCACAGCAGCGATATGATCTGTCTGTGACCGTACTGCAAGTCCACTCCTCACACTAGCTGAGGATTCCTGCAGAGCAGTCACACAGGTAGATATCCTGCTGTGCTGGGACTTGTGGTGCCACAGAAGCCTGTGACACCACAATCCCTGCTGAAGACAGAAAAAAGAAGACAGAAGATAGAAGAGAGACTACGACCGTAAGTGTTCTGATCCCTGATCCCTGCCCGATCTCTCTTCAATCCCCCATCCCCCCTTTCCCCTTCCGTTTCCCCCTCTTTTTAACCCCCTCCATCCCCGCTTTGCTCCGCCTTTGTGGACACACGTAGCAGCTGTCGAGCGTTGATTGGTGACGCAGTTCATAGATCAACACTCGTGCTCGCTTTAATTTCTCACCTCTCCTTGCGCCAACTCCGTGCGCACATCCAGAAGCGACCGAACTTTGAAAAGTGACACAGTTCACTTATCAGAGCTTGTGCCTGCTGTTTTCCATTTTTCTTTTTCAACCCCCTTACGCCACCCCCGTGAGCACATCCAGCAGCCGCTGAACTTTGATAAGTGACGCAGTTCACTTATCAGAGCTCACTGTCATGCCGGTGCCTGCTGTCATGCCGGTGCTGGCTGTCATACCGGCACTCGCTCTTGCTGCCACTGCCACAAGCTTTCCCTGGCTCCCCACTCACCATTCCCGGCGCCGCGCTGTGCTCCCAGCCTCCCGTCCTGCAGCCCGAGGAATCCAGCGTGGGGTCTCCTCTTCTTCCTGCTTCCGTCCTGCTCCAGCCCCTGGCATGCGCCATAGGCCGTGGGCGTGTGCTTCTCTCTCCTCTTAACCCCTTCTGCACCTTCCCTAAGGAGTGATCTCCAATCAAGCGCAAGCACAGGGTATATCAGGCGACTCCTCCTTCTTGGAGGCACCTAATTATCGTGTGCTTCCTGTACGGTACTCTGGCCCCATCCTGTCGCTCCTGACTCCAGTTGCTCCTGACTCCAGTTGCTCCTGACTCCTGTCGCTCCTGACTCCTGTCGCTCCTGACTCCTGTCGCTCCTGACTCCTGTCGCTCCTGACTCCTGTCGCTCCTGACTCCTGTCCCATGCTCCGTCCTGACTACCTGCTCCTGACTCCTGCTCCGTGTGCCGTCCTGTCTTTCTGCCCTGTCTTGTCCTCTGTACCACTACATTCTTGTACCCTTGCCTTCTACCTGACTCTCTGCCTTGTTATCCTCGTCCCCTCAGGCCCGGTTGGGCTCTCTTGTGCCCACTTGAGCCGTCCCTCTTGGTATCAGCTGTTGCGGTAGTCAACTCCCTCGGGCCTGCCCCTAACGGTCCCTGTATAGGGGTCGGCACTACCTGGTCAGCTCGCTCCTGGGAGCTTCAATGCCGCAATCCAGAGGGTCCACTTTTGCCACACCTCACACTCATGCCTGCTGTTTTCCATTTTTTCTCTTACACCCCCCTTGCACCACCCCTGTGCACACATCCAGCAGTTCACTTATCAGAGTTCGTGCCTGTTGTTTTAGACACTTTTATTTTCGCCACCTCCGTGCGCACGTCCAGCAGCTGCCGATCTTTAGTAAGTGAAACAGTTCACTTATCAGAGCTCGTGCCTGCTGTTTTACACTTTTCTTTTCACAGACATTTTTTTCTCCCTGGTTCTTTTTTTCTTTTAGATTTTCAGACAAGTTTGCACCAAGCACTATCCCCCCACACATGCACAAACAGTTAAAAATTAAAGTACTTGACACAAGCACCATATTTCATAAAAAAAATATCCCGCCATCACGTTCGTCCCAACAGCGCTATTTAGTGGAGGAGGCATATGCTTTCCTTGCCTCTGACACTGATAGCAAGGGAGAGGATCATACATTTCTTTATTTCTCAGATTTTTCACCCCCTTCCTCCTCCTCCTCCTCATCTTCCTCCTTAGGTCCTGCAGAACCGCCATGCAGGCGTCTCAGGACAGAAGATGAGGCAGCGCCCTCCATTGCAGAAGATAAAGATGAACCAGCGCACCCCATTGCAGACCCCATATGGACCTCGCCCCACGAAAATTATGAGCCACTGATTCCTGATTTTGTGACAGAATCAGGAATCGAGTTTGACACCACCGACCTCACAGAAATAGACTTTTTCAAAGTCTTCTTCTCTGAGAATTTTGTTAACCTCATGGTGGGCCAAACTAATTTATACGCTCGTCAATTTTTGGAACAAAACCCCGGTTCATCATTTTCTAACTGGCATCCTGTATCCTGGGGCCTGGTCCTTCACATGGGGATCCTGAAGAACCCAGAATGGTCATGGCCCGGACGCATTTTGAGGCCATCCACAAATTCCTTTATTACACCAATAATGCATAGTGTACCCCACGAGATTACCCCAACTTTGACCGTCGGTTCAAAGTTCAGCTGGTCATCAAACACTTCAACAAAAAGTTTGCTGAAGTGTACGTGCCCCAAAGGGACATCTGCATGGATGAGTCCTTAGATCATTTTAAGGGAAAGCTCAGATTACGTCAGTATCTGCCCAGCAAGAGGGCCTGGTATGGAATCAAACTCTACAATCTGTGTGAGAGTACCTCAGGGTAAACCCACAGGTTTAGAGTTTATAAAGGAAAGTACACCAGGATTGAACCCCCTGAATGACTGCCTGTCCTAGGAGTGAGTGGGAAAATTGTGTGGAATTTGGTGCACCCACTGGTGGATAATCATTAGTGATGATAATAATAATTATCATTAGGGAAAAGCGAACATGCGTGCCACTACTCGCCTGAGTATCACGGTACTTGGTGTACTCGGCGAGCACTGAGCATTTTTGGGATTACTCAGCGGAAACTCGGGTCTCCACCTAGCTTTTTTGGCAGACTTCAGAGATCCAATCATGATGCAGGGATTGTCTGCCAGGCAATGAAACCCCACAGCCATCTTTGTTGTGGTCGTGCAGTGATTGGCTGGCCCCACAGCATTATCAGGGGTATAAGAGACCAGACGCCGCCCTGCTCGGCGCATTCAGCTCTGGATTTAGATAGTATAGGGAGAGCTGCTGCCGAGATAGGGTCAGAATTGGGGATTTATTAGTCAGTGTGGGGTCTACCATCATAAACTACTCAAATCCAGATAAACCAACAGTCCTTCTAAGGACTAATTCCGGAGTATATAGGTTCCAGTGTTAGGTAGGCAGGGTAGTTTATGTCGCTCTATACACATCAGTGTAAGGCCTGAAGGCACTGTATGTGTATATAGATCATTGCATACATCAAGAGGGTCCATTCCCTTCCTGTGTTCTGTTGCTGCTGTTGCTACTTGTAGGATATATTGGCCGTATATACCTAGCCCCAGGTGTTATTGGCTTTGAAAATATTTTTGGTCAGGGCTAATAGAGCTTTTTTTATTGCAAAGCAATCCAGAGCACTTTTTTTTCCTCCATTTGCTTTTTGACAGTGTACAATAACGCCAGATATTTTTGCGAGCACAGCGTGAAAATCCAGCAATTATAAAGGGGTCCCAAACGTCCCTTTTGCGTGCACAGAGAAATATTTAATTTTTATGTGGTACGGTTGAGTAGATTTTTTTTGAGTGTCTTACACAATTTCTTGACACTATTTTGCTGAACCCCCCCCAAAAAAAAACAAAACATACAGGCCACATATTTTACAGAGTGGTATATCTGTGACACGCCTTATCCATCTGTCTGCTAAAAATATTGGTCTTTTTAGCCCTAGATTCAATTGTTTTTGCTGTCTGTCACTGTACTTAAATACAGCACTATTTAGCCAAAAAAACAGGCCAAAACTTGTCATAGTGGTATCGCCGTGCCAGCTGATATTTGTGCATACTCAAATTTTGGCCAGTTTAGGCCGGTTTTCCTTTTTTGTCCTGGGTGTCACAGTACTTATATACAGCACTAGTTAGAGCAAAAATAAAAAAAAAACAGGCCACACATTTGTCATAGTGGTATCGCCGTGACAGCTGATATCTGTGCGTGCTCAAATTTTGGCCAGTTTAGGCCGGTTTTCCTTTTTTGTCCTGGGTATCACAGTACTTATATACAGCACTAGTTAGCCCAAAAATAAAAAAAACAGGTCACACATTTGTCATAGTGGTATCGCCATGACAGCTGATATCTGTGCGTGCTCAAAGTTTGGCCAGTTTAGGTCGGTTTTTCTTTTTTGTCCTGGGTATCACAGTACTTATATACAGCACTAGTTAGCCCAAAAATAAAAAAAAAACAAGCTACACATTTGTCATACTGGTATAGCCTTGCCAGCTGATATCTTTGCGTGCTCAAAGTTTGGCCGGTTTTCCTTTTTTTGTCCTGGGTGTCTTATATACAGCACTAGTTAGACAAAAAAATAAAAAAAATACAGGCTACACATTTTTCGTAGTGGTATCTCCCTAACAGGCCTCATTTATCATTGCCAAAAATGTGGCCATTTTAGGCCTACACATTGTATTTTTTTTGCAGTCTGTTAACACACTTATTAAATCTGATAAGGTAAAACACATTTTTACCTAAAGTCCAGATAGGTAAAAGTGTGGCGAATCACATACAAGTTGCCTCCCAAATCTCCCTTTTGTAGTGAACGTATATAATATTCTAGTCCATTTACAAATGGCAAGGTGAATGGCAAGAGACGGGGATGTGGACGTGATGGTGCAGGCCAAGGCAGTGGGCAAGCTGAAATTGGCCCACCAAAAACACCCACATCTTCTCGGTGAACCTTAGTGTCCGAAGTCCTAGAGGACTGCGGCAAGACAGCACTATTGAAGCCCAAGCAGTGTGAAAAAGTTGTTGGTTGGATAGTGTATAATACTTCCAGTTACTTATCCACCACCACCAGCACCCTGTCTTCCACACGGTCAAGTCACAGTAGCCGTGAATCTGGAATGCATATTCCTTACCCTGATCCTCCTTCCTCCCACCATGATGAGTGCCCTGAGATAACTGATCCCACATTTGGCCACTCCAAAGAGCTGTTAAGTTTTCCATTTGGAGATTTGTGCCTCTCGCCCGGTCCACTTGAAGCGGGGTAAGATGATATTCCATGTAGCGATGCACAAATCTTTGAGCAGCCACGGTCTCAAGAGGTGGACAATGATGAGACACAATTGCCGGAAAGTCAGGAGGAAGACCAGGGTGGGGAAGTGGAAGATGAGGTGGTGGATGATGTAATAACAGACCCAACCTGGCAGTAGGACATGTAAAACAAGGACAGCAGCGCACAGGGGAAGGGAGGTGTAGCACCCATTCAGGCAGAAAGAAGCCGTGTGGTGGCTGCAGACAGAAGGCATGCAACCGTTCCCCGTAACACCAACCTGACGGAAGTTGCCAGTCCAACTGTTAGGTCTTCCCGAGTCTGGTTATTTTTTAAAGACTTTGCCGATAACCCCAAACAGGTCATTTGCAACACCTGTCATGCCAGCATCAGCAGGGGTAGCAAAACTACCAGCCTTAACACCACCAGCATAATCAGGCACATGGCAGCAAAGTACCTGACTTTGTGGGCCCAACCCCAGGCTCCAGGAACAGTGTCTTCGGGTGACACCACAGCTTCTTCCAGTGTTGTGCATACAACCCAATCCCCTGTCCGTGGTGCATTCGAAGATGCCTCCTGCCCTGCACCTGCCATTGCCCACAGTCAAATAGCACCATCATCAAGCACGTCCATGTCCTTGTCCCAGCGCAGCCTTCAGTTGTCCATACCCCAGTCATTTGAACGTAAGCGTAAATATGCAGCCAACGCCCCACAGGCCAGAGTACTCAATTTTCATATTTCTCGTCTGCTTGCACTCGAAATGTCGCCTTTTAGGCTTGTGGAGACTGAAGCTTTCCTCAACCTGTGCCCTATGCATTATGGGTGAAATTTGTAAGCGACTAATGTAGGGGTACTTTGCGATATGCTCTGTGAGTGAAATTTGTAAGCTGCTAATGTAGGGGTACGGTGCCCCATGCTCTATGGTTGAAATGTATGAGCTGCTACTGTAGGGGTACTGTGCCCCATGCTCTGTGTGTAAAATTTGTTAGCAGCTAATGTAGTTCTCTCCTACCTTTTCTGTGGTTGAAATTTGTAAGTTGTTCATGTTGGGGTACTGTGCCCCATGCTCTGTGAGTGTAATTTGCCAACTGCTAATATAGGGGTACTGTGCCCTTGCTCTTTGGGTGAAATTTGTAAGCTGCTAATGTAGAGGTGTTCTGCCTAATGCTCTGTGGCTGAAATTTGTAAGCTGCTAATCTAGGGGTACTTTGGTCCATGTCCTTTGGGTGAAATTTGTAAGCTGCTAATGTATGGGGTACTGTGCCTTATGCATTATGGGTGAAATTTGTAAGCTGCTAGTGTAGTGGTGCAGCACCCTAATGCTCTGCGTGTGAAATGTATAAGCTGCCAATGTAGGGCTACTGTGCCCCATGCTCTGTGGGTGAAATTTGTAAGCGGCTAATGTAGGGGTACAGTGCCCCATGCTCGGTCTGTGAAATTTGTACACTACTAATGGTGAAGTACTGTGCTATATGCTCTGTGGGTGAAATGTGTAAGCTGTTAATGTTGGGGCACTCTGCCCCATGTCCTTTGGGTGAAGATTACAAGCTGATAATGTAGGGGTACTGTACCCCTTGCTCTTTGGGTGAAATTTGTAAGCTGCTAGTGTAGGGTTACTGTGCCCCATTTTCTGTGAGTAAAATTTGTAAACTACTAATGTAGGGGTACTCTGCCCCATACTATGTGACTGAAATTTTTAACTGGACTGGAGTAGCTAGCCTCAGTCTCTGTGAGGGCACTGTTAAAATTTGTATGATATTCATTTACTTCCTATTTTACCATGATTGCTATGGTGACAGGACCCATTTAAGGCCTCTTTCACACATCAGGTTTTCGCCGTCAGGCGCGATCCGGCGCTTTTGACAGAAACCGGATCCGGCGAAATGCAATGCCGGATCCGGTTTCCCCCCCATTGACTTGCATTTGCGCCGGATCGCGCCGGATGGCCATGCGTTTCATCCGGTTTTCGCCGGATCCGGCAATGTGTCGTGATCCGGCGTCTGGAAAAAACGGCTACTGTAACTTTTTTTGTCTCCGGCGAAAAAGCCGGACACGCCGGATCCGGCACGTCCGGCTTTTTCACACAATGAAAGCCTATGAGCGCCGCAATGCGCCTGATCCGGCGAAAGCCGGATCCGGTGGCCGGATCCGGTTTTTTTGGTCTGAGCATGCTCAGTAGCTCTGCCCACAAGACATATATAAAAGCAAGACAGTGGGACCCACAGCCACACCCAACATGCCACCCAAGAAAGCAACCAAGCGCAGCAGGAGAAGGCAGGAGACCACTGCAGCACCATCAGCACCACCACCACCCCAAATGGAGCAGCAAATGGAACATGCTGAGGAGGGGAGGCCAGCAGCAGATGAGAGACGGTAATTATCAAATCCCCCATTCCTCCAAACTAGGGCTATTGAATATCAAGATATTCATTGGCCCTTTGTTTCTCTTTATTCAACAGCCGCCCAATAGATGCAGCAGCAGCAGCAATGGCAGCAGCTGGAACACCACCCACAGCCATGGAGTCTGGCCATCAGGAAGACAGCACATCTTCTTCTGGGAGCCCTCCCTCGCATCGTCAGCGTTTGACGGTAAGTTTTTATTTCCAAAATCCATCATCTCTGTAATATATGTCTATTCATTGCCTTTTATTTCAAAACAGGATTCACAAGATGAAGAGGAGCTCCCAGAAGAAGAAGGAAGGGGTGGACAGACACTTGGAGTGGGCTCACAATTGGTAAGTTTTTTGCATCAAACGCAGAAACACAACATCACACTACACACAACACATAGAAAACAATGTTCTGCAGACCACACACAGCAAACAAATGCCTACATCCAAAGACATAACATTTTTTGTTTTCTTCTCTAGTCTTCCCAATCTGGTGCTCGGCCAAGAGGTCCTCGCAGTGCCTCCCAGGGTCGTCGGCGACAGCAACGCGGCGGTCACCAGCGTGTAAGTATAAATATTTTTGCTTTGTTTTTTTGCACTTTTTATTTCATTTCTTTTGTGGAGGCTAATTATGTTATTTTTGTCTTTTTCTTTAACAGCCTTCACAGCGTGCTCCTGACTCTGACGGTGAGGATGGAGGACTCGATGTGGACCACCTCATCGATCTCGTCAGAGAAAGGGAGCCGCTCTGGAATATGGCTGACCGCCGCCACGCTGACCTTATCGTTACCCGACGACTCTGGGAGGAAATCTGTTCGCTCCTTGTGGGCCGCTGGGAGGACCTCGATGTTCGGGCCCAGATTAAAGAGCGTAAGTATATACAGTACCGGTTGCTTGATGTAAACCAGTGTTTCCCGAACTCCAGTCCTCGTGGTCCCCACGGATCATGTGTTCAGGATTTCTATTTACTATGGAAATCCTGAAAACATGACCCCTGGGGACCATGAGGACTGGAGTTTGTGAAACACTGATGTTGTATACTAACCACTCCTTTCTCGTTTCAGGGAACAGAATTGTGAATCGGTGGCGGTCTGTGAGGGATCGTTTCAAGAAGGAGTTCAATAAAGAGATGCGGGCCCCGAGTGGATCTGGAGGACGCAGGAGCAAGTACAAGTACGCACAAGCCCTGTCGTTCCTCCGGGAAACAATGGTCACTAGAAGGTAAATATTACACACCACATGTGAAAAAAAATGTTAGATGTAACTTTTTTTTTTCAGCCAGGGCCATACCATGTCAGTATTTTAATTGTTTTTTTTTTCTCTTTATTCCACAGCACGGTGAGCAGCACTCGGGAGCCTGCACGATTGGACCCTTCTGAGGCGATCCCTGAGGAGACCGGCACCGAGGGACACTTCGACAGCCCCGGTACATCTGCACCTTCCCAGCCTTCCCACACATTCGACCCATCTGTCCCATCCACCAGCACAGGAGCATCGTGGCCGCCTACATTACATGAAGCTGCTGGTGAGGAGATCGCTTTCCCTTTACCCCACCCTTCTGCCCCTGCCACCTCTAGTACACCTGTGGGTACTGGGCGGCAGCGGCAGAGGGGTCAGGAAAAGAGTTATGCGCCAGAGTTCTTGCATCTGAATGCATCTTTCCAGAACTGTCTAAAAGTCTTGTCAGAGCAAATCTCCACAGGCTTTCAGCAGATCAACTCCAGCATTCTGGAGGTGAAGACACTTCTGCAAACCATGCATTCAGAAGCAAGATCTTCGCCAAACCACACCTTTTTCAGGTCTGTTGGGGAGCGCATGGCAACACTATCTCCTACCCAGCAGATGCATGTAATGCATTCGTGCCACAGTGCTCTACAGCAGGTTACCTCCCAACCTCCACCTCCCACCACTGTAGTTCCTCCACCTGCACCCCCTCCAGCCACTTTCCATCCTCCCCCTCCTATTACATCTGCACCCCCTCCAGCCACTTTCCATCCTCCCCCTCCTATTACATCTGCACCCCCTCCAGCCACTTTCCATCCTCCCCCTCCTATTACATACCAGCAACCTCACCAGTACCAGCAACCTTCCCAGTACCAGCAACCTCCCCAGTACCAGACATCTCCCCACTTCCAGCAACCTGCCCCGTACCAAACTCCTTCCCCGTACCAAACTCCTTCCCCATACAACTTTCCATCAACATCATCTGCTCCTACAGTCCCTGCCCAACCCTCCACTCCACCGCCCACCACCTCTTCTGCCTCCCACATGTCCACCCATTCTGTAGCTTTTTCCACACCATCACCTCTAACTGTTCCTTCCCCACCACGATCCCAGTCCTCTCTCCACACTCCCATTGTCGAAGTGTCCCGCAGCCCCTCCAGCAGTATTTCCACCCCACACTACACCGAGTTATAATGTTTTTTTTGTAATAAAAATGCCCATTTGGTTGGTTTCAAACCTTTATTAAAAAAGTTTTTTTAACTTTAAAAACAGTTTACACAAAAAAAAAAATTTTAAATAAAAGTTAAATTATTGTTTACACTGGTTGTCTGTCATTTCTTTCTGCGGCGAAATATGTTTAAAAAAAAGGTTAAATGCAGGGTATTTAAAAGGTAAAAAGGTATTCAAAACCAGGTATATAACTGTGGGTAAATTTTAGCTTTTTGCCACAGTTGTGTTCCTGGTTGTGTTTGAAGCAAAGTATTTCACCTGAAAAGTTGTGTTTATTGTTGGTGATTTCCTAACAATGTACACAACTTTTGTTAAAAGGTGAAATACTTTGCATAAAACACAACCAGGTACACACCTGTGGCCTAAAGCTAAAAATAGTAAGACCATGACAAGATAGCCAACTTTGGTTGGCAAAGGTATATACTGTTGGTCCAGAAGGTACACAAGTTTTAGGGCACAAATCTTTCACACTCTGTCATCCTGCCAGTGTACTCTGCCTTGAGGTGACATAAAGTATAGTGCAAAATTGTCCCTCATTACTGAAACCGTCACAGAACTTCTAGTGGTAATATTTCCAATGACAACATCCATCTTCGCCAGTAACTTGCTCTTCTCTCCAACCTGCACTTTCTCCTCTACAACCTGTCAAAGAAGGGCTGTAGGAACATGCTATATATAGTTTTCCAGTAGCCAATCCCGTTCGGAAGGCCACAAGGGTCAATTTTAAAAACCAGATCCGGCGTAATCCGTCGAAAAACGGATGAACCGGATGAGACGGATCCGGTTTTGTCTGTCAAGAACAAGACGGATCCGGCAGAAAACCGGATCCGGCACATCAGGTTTTACTAAACATTTGCCGGATCCGGCATTCCGGCACGACGCCGGATCGCGCCTGACGACGAAAACCTGATGTGTGAAAGTAGCCTAAGTCATTCGCTATCCACATTTATTTTCAGGGCAATATTCCTGCTTTCACCCCCATTTAGCTTCCTTTTGCAGTCCCCTAGCCTTGACCATGTCAATTTACAGTCATTTTCAAGCACCATCGTTCGGGTGCCTATTGACTTATATTGGGTTCGGGTCTGAGGTCATTTGAAGTGAAGTTCGAACCTGAATAAAACTTTTTACTGTATGTTCGTTGAACCCTGCGAACCCGAACATTCACGAGTTCACTCATCTGTAATCGTGAGTGATTGGGAATACAGCTTGAGATTGCCAGGCTGTTTATTCTTGCGAGTATAGTGACACCTAGTGGTTTGTTTTTATATATACTTTTTATGCTACTTTTATTGGAGGGAAATTAGATGTTCATTGTCTTTATTTACTTACTGATATAAATGCCATTAATTCCATAGCGCTTTACAGGCAATAATATCTGCTACATAACTGTCTCCAGTATACCATCACCATTTAAACTCACAATCTAAATTATCAATTGGTATGTCTTGGAATTGTGGGAAGAAACTGGAGTACCCAGAGGAAGCACACAGCTTGTGTATATCATGATGTGCTGTGGCTTACCTTGCCTCATTTCTCAATTAAAGTAAGATTTGTGGTGAGGCACACACCACATTCTAGACAGACTTGCTTCATTAAGACAAATATGCATTTTAGTGAATCGGGTTCCTTTTGACTCCAGCAAGCCTTCTCATCAAGACTGGCATGGACAACACTGCTCTGGATGAATTGAAGCCGCGGTGTCTTCTCATTGGGCGCAAATATTACCATATTAGATCCATGATGTATGGTATGTGATTCCTGTGAGCCTTCTGAAGATTATGCAGTCCAATTCTAAGGAAGAACGTTCTTTGGAAGTTTTAAAACACCAACTCCTTGATATTTTTAAAAAAAGGCAAAGTAAGACCTCAAAGTCGGAAAGAGATTATTCTTCAGTTGGATCCTTCATCAGCTTCATCTGTGTCAGAGGGGGGAAGATCTTACGGCCTCTAATTCTGGCTTTAGGTCTCTAATCGATGTAGTGATAGAATCAGTAGAGTCTGAGGACCTCAAGAGCAACTGACCCAAGAAGCAACAATTATTTAACTTCCCTGGCAAAGTCTAACCCAATCGTATTATGTTTAAATTATTCTTTGAATAAGGTGGTACCAAACCGGAAAGGAAGGTGGACCTGTCATAAGTTCAGAACTACAGTCCAGTGCAAAAGTTTTAGGCAGGTGTGGAAAAAATACTTTAAAGTAATAATGCTTTCAAAAATAGAATTAACAGTTTATTTTAACAATTAACAAAATTCAAATCGAATAAACAACAGAGAAATCTAAAGCCAATGGACATTTGATTTGATCACCCTTTGAGTCAAAAACAGCATCAATTCTTCTAGGTATACTAGGACATCTTTTTCAAAAGAACTCACCGAGTAATGTATTCTAAACATCTTGGAGAATTAATCACAGATCTTCTTTGGATGTAGTCTTGCGCAAATTCTTCTTTCTCTTGATGTAATCTCACAGAAACTCGATGCTGGCTGTCTAAAGGCTCTGTGAAAGCATCAAAGATCCTGGGTTCCATACCCAAATTTCTTACCTGTGGCACTGGATCTCAGATGACCACCACATTGAACTGTGTTTGCATCAACATGACACCGACACGGTTCAATAAAACTCCTTGTGCTACCGCTTTTCATCTCGTACAGGCCAACGTAGACCAACAGCTTACGATACATCAGCAGGGTGACACGCTGTTCACAGAGAATGATTACTGTGAGTATTCCTGAGCCCATGCAGTGATTTGCACGACTGAATCCTGACTGTATTTAATACAAACAGATAAAGTTGCACTCTGTAGTGCTAAGGCATGTAAATATGAAATATATTAAATATGAATAGCAATACCACTATAGATAATAAGAAAAAAATTGAGATACTTAGCACATAATTTGGCCAATTCAAGCATGCCCAGCAGCCAACGACTAGGTGATCTCTGTATTTAATACAGTGCCCCCTGAGAGCCTCATGAGCATCCCTTATGGACATAGATTTTTTTCAGAATCCCTGAATCTTTTGATGATATTAAGTTTTATAGATGGTGGAATATTCAAAGTCTTTGCAATTTTTTTATTCAGGAACATTTTTCTAAAATTCTTCCAAACGTTTTAGATGCAGGTGACCGTCTTTGTTTCTGTGAGACTTTGCCTCTGTAGTCATGTGACTCAAGTTGAAAATTGAATCTCCAGCTGTTTTTCTTCAGTAATAAGTACATTTCCAACCATTTGTCAACACTGATCCAACCTTTCTGAGATTTCTAAATGAGTTAATGAGCATGTCTATTTTTTCCATCCCAGGATTCTCAAGAAGATCAAATAGGAGGAAATTCTGGTGATAGTGATTTCTGCCTGTATTACAATTTTCAAGAGGAAGATTTTGGAAACTGTCTACTGTTCTCTGACCTACTAATGCAGAGAAGAATATATTTATTTATTATGCTTTGCTTATATAATGCTATTCTATTCTGCAGTGCTTTACATACAAGTGCTTCTCAATAAATTAAAATATCATCAAAAAGTATTTTTTTTTTCAGTTCTTCAATACAAAAAGTGAAACTCATATATTATATAGGGTCATTACAAACAGAGTGATGTATTTTGAGTGTTTATTTCTGTTAATGTTGAGGATTATGGCTTACAGGTAATGAAAACCCAAAAGTCATTATATCCGTAAATTAGAATAATTAACAAAAAATACTTGCAAAGGCCCCCTAAGCCTTTAAATAGGTCCATCAGTCTGTTTTAGTTGGCTCCACAATCATGGGGAAGACTGCTGACTTGACAGATGTCCAGAAGGCAGTCATTGACACACTCCACAAGGAGGTCATTGCTAAAGGAGCTGGCTGTTCACAGAGTTCTGCATCCAAGCATATTAATGGAATATTGAGTGGAATGAAAAAGTGTGGTAAAGAAAGGTGAATAAGCAACCGGGATAACTGCATCCCGGAAAAGGCCATTCGAAAATGGGCAATGTGTTTTATCAAGACAAAAGTCAGCGCAGCCGTCTACCAGGAAATTTTAGAGCAGTTCATGCTTCCCTCTGCCGACAAGCTTATTGGAGATGGAAATTTCATTCTCCAGCAGGACCTGGCACCTGTCCACACTGCCAAAAGTACCAATACCTGGTTTGAAAACAACAGTATCACTGTGCTTGATTGACCAGCAAACTCGCCTGGTTTAACCACATAGAGAATCTATGGGGTATTATCAAGAGGAAGATGAGAGACACCAGACACAACAATGCAGATGAGCTGAAGGCTGCTATCAAAGCAATCTGGGCTTCCATAACACCTCAGCAGTGCCACAGGCTCATCGCCTCCATGCCACGCTGCAATGATGCAGTAATTGATGCAAAAGGAGCACCAACCAAGTATTGAGTGTATTTGCTGAACATACATTTCAGTAGGCCAACATTTCGGATTTTGAAATCATTTTTCAAGCTGGTGTTATAAAGTATTCTATTTTACTGTGATAATGACTTTTGGGTTTTCATCGTAATTTTTTTACGCAATTTCTACTGAGTACTCCATTACCACATGTAGACAGAAGCCTACTTTTCAGTCACATATGCAGAAGGGATGGACTAGCATATTGGAGTGCAGATTTTGATGGAATATATTGCAGGTGCCATGTCATATTGGCATAGCCCATGAGGTACCAAAACAGTAATTTTGGAATACTTTTTTTTCTTCAATGTTTGGTAAAAGTGATAAGACAGCTTTATTCTTCAAGTCAATATGATTACAGCAATACCACATTCTCGTATGTACGTTTTTGTGTACCACATTTATGCACACCACCAGGGCAACGAAGGAGTGGCTTCGTAAGAAGCATATGAAGGTCCTGGAGTGGCCTAGCCAGTCTCCAGATCTCCACCCCATAGAAAACCTTTGGAGGGATTTGAAAGTCCGTGTTGCCCAGCGACAGGCCCTCCCAAAGATCGCAGTAAGGTTCGGCACACATGTATCTTGTGCTCTGTGCTGAGTGCTTCCACAGGGGTTTCCGTGTAACACGTGATTCAGAAGGAACCCGTGGAGGAAGATTCCCTTTTAATGAGGCAGATGGAGGTGTGGCGCCCCTGAGGGTTCAGTCTCCACAGAGGTACTGCACCTCCTCCTGAGGTGTGGTACCCCACCATCCAGGTAAGGTGGAGACACCTGACCACACTCCAACACCTGCACCGCACACCACAAAGTAGTGTAGCAAAGCACCTTCGGCGGCTCCCTGCTTGGAGTGTAGCATAGCACCCCTTGGTGGCTCCCTGCTTGGAACACGAAGCGTGCTGGGAGGTGGGTGGAATTTAGTTCACATAAATGAGCGGGAAGTGTTGAGTGAGTCATTCAGTCTTTCATGCAGTCAGTGAGTGAGGATGTAGAAGGACAGAGTGTGAGACAGAGAAGATCCCCGGGAGAGGGATGGAAGAAGGAAGTGCTGCAGCAGGCCACAGTGATCTGGCTCTGCTGGCACAGGAAAGAGACAGAGAAAGGAAGCTTGATTCTCCACTGGGAAGAAGGATTAGCACGGGTCGTGAGGAGAATAAGAGAACAAGGACCAGGGTTAGAGGAGAACCCTTTTCAAGTTCTAAGCGCAAGGCCGGGGTCCAGTCCCCGAGGTTGTACGGATACTAATGGTCCTGCAGCAGACACCGGAGGAATAGAAGTAGTGACCACTTTATTCCCATTCAAGACTTGGGGGCAAAACAGCAACATATTAGTGAGCCGGGACTTAGTAGTAAGGAGTCCCCGAAGCAGGCTACAGCTGTCTGCCGTACAAGTAGAGTTCATAGGAACATCTGACAGGAGGAACTCCAGTGTAACTCAGTACTAGGAGTTCTTCATTCAAAGGCGCTATAAGAGGAAACGTTCAGAAAAGGCACATATGTTGGCGGAGTGTTGGAAAGGAGTACTTAATCTTGCCTGGAAGTTGGCTGAGCTCCTGACCCAGAGGACACGGCACGGATGCGGGCACCTGTACCTGCAACAGACTGTGAGTAAAGCTTTGGAACTACATGACCTGGTGTCCTCCACTTATTCCTGCGCCAACCTGCCCAGCACTGCTACATCCCTTGCGCCTGACACTACACCATCTACGTGTCACTTCACCTACACTGCCCTGGGACTACAGCCCTGCCTGTGGAGGGCTATAACATCACTGCTGCACCACACCATCTGTCCCAGAGGATCTGTCTGCAGCGTCGGCTTACATCTCTATTGCCGAACACCACAGGTGGAAACCCCGATGTAAGTGCTCAGCATAGAGCTCCGGATAAATGTGATCATAAATGTTACGTAAAATGTTCTCAATCAAAGCTTCACCTCAATGAACAAAAAAGCAAGTCCTCACTGAGGTCTGTCATCTGTTAATGGAAATATACAGGGCTTCCACGGTACTGGTAGTAAAGAGGCTATGGAAAAGCGAAATGGCTCCTTGCCCCTTAAAAGAAATTCAGCAAATTCTCCAGTCCTAAATCCAAATGCCCTCCCTCCCTTCTGAACCCCAGTGTGCCTAAACCACATTTAGCACCCACATGTTTTGCATTTCTGCAGTGATGAGAGTCCACCTAATTTACAGGTGCATGTCTCCAGAAGCATGAGCTGGGCATAACATACTGGTGACTGCAACGTACAGGGCACTACAATGGCAGTTTGCAATTTTCACTCAGCAACTTCCACTGCTGCTTGTTTCTGAAAAACACCCATGGAGTCACAATCGTCACTACATCTGTAGATAAATTCCCAAAGGGCTATAATTTCCAAAATGGAGTCACTTGAGAGGGGATTTTACTTTTCTATCACTTAGGGGCTCTTGATATGGAATCCACAAACTCAAACTATTCTAGGAAAATCTGCATTCCAGGAGGCAAATCGCATTCCGTCCCTACCGAGTCTCTCTGTATGGCTAAATAGTACTGTACAGCCACATATAGAGTATTGCCACATTCAGTAGAAATTGTGGGACAAATTTTGGTGCAATTTTTACCCATTTCCCAGTATGAAAATGTAAAACAATCTTGGTGGTAAAAATGTAAATGATTTTATCTACACTGCCCAATGATATAAAAGTCTGTGACACACATGTAGTGTCAATATAGTCACTGCACCCCTAGATGAATTTATTGAGAGATTTAGTTTGTAAAATGGGGTCACTTATGGGGGGTTCTGCTGTTTTGGCACCTCAGAGTCTCTTGCAATGTAACATGGCAACCTCAAACAAGTGCAGCAAAATCTGCACTATAATATGGCATTTCTTCCCTTCTGAACTTTGTACTGTGCCTCAACAGTAGTTTTCGATGACTTATGGGATATCGGTAAACTTAGGAGAAGTTGCACAACAAATTTTGGGGTCCATTTTCTCCTGTTACTCTTGTGAAAATATAAAATTTAGAGCTAAAAAGATTTTTGGAGAAAAAAATGTGATTTTTTTTATTTTTACAGCTTAACGTTATAAACTTCTGTGAAGCACCTGGAGGTTCAAGGTGCTCAATACACATCTAGGTAAGGTCCCAAAGGGGTCTAGTTTCCAAAAGAGTGTCACTTGTGGGGGGTTTCCACTGTGTAGGCACATCAGGGGCTTTCCAAACGTGACATGGCGTCTGCTAAATATTCCAGCAAATTTTGCCTTCAAAAAGTCAAATGGCGCTCCTTCCCTTCCAAGTCTGGCCGTGCACTCTAACAGTTTTCCTCCACAAATTGAGTTTCTGCGTACTCAGGAGAAATTGCCCAACAAATTGTATGGAGCAATTTTTCCTGTTACCCTTATGAAAATTTAAAATTTGGAGTTAAAAATATTTATCTGGGAAAAATGATTTTTTTTTATTTTCATGGCTCTACGTTATAAACTTCTGTGAAGCACCTGGAGGTTCTAGGTGTTCAATACACATCTAGATAAGTTCCCTAAGGGGTCTCGATTCCAAAATGGTGGGGGTTTCCACTGTTTAGGCACATCAGGGGCTCCCCAAACATGACATGGTGTCTGCTAATTATGCCAGCAAATTTTACATTCAGAAAGTGAAATGGCGCTCCTTCCAAGCCCTGCCGTGTGCCCAAACAGTAGATTTCCCTCACATATTGGGTATCAGCATGCTCAGGATAAATTGCACAACAAATTGTATTTCTCCTGTTACCCTTGCAAAAGTAAAAAAAATAGGTCTAAAGGAAAAAATTTTTGAAAGAAAAGTAAATGTTTATATTTTCCTTATACATTCCTGTGAAGCACCCGAAAGGTTAATAAACTTCTTGAATGTGATTTTGAGTACCTTGGAGGGTGCAGCTTTTAAAATGGTGTCACTTTGGGGTACTTTCTGTCATATAGGCCCATGAAAGTCACTTCAAATGTGAGGTGGCCCCTAAAAAAATGGTTTTGCAAATTTTGTTGTAAAAATGAGAAATCACTGGTCAACTTTTAACCCTTATATTTCCTAACAAAAAAAATATGTTTCAAAAATTTTGCTGATCTAAAGTAGACAAATGGGAAATGTTGTTTATTAACTATTTTGTTCAATATGGCTCTCTGATTTAAGGGCATAACAATAAAGTTTTGAAAATTGCGAAATTTTCACAATTTTCCCCAAAATTTTATTCTCTAATAAATCCACAAAAAAAGTAATAAAATGTAATGTTGAGACCAAGTTCACATGTTGCGTAAATGCTGTTTTATTTGTGCTGTTTTTTTCTGCAGGTTGCCACATCACATGACACAATAAAAATCTTCTTTGATTATTGTGTGTTTGCTTTGTGTCTTTTATATGTTTTCCCCATTATTTGATCCGATTTTGGTGCAGATATGAAGCAGATATTTTAATGCTTATTTATTAGTGCAGAGAAGCTTTGATTCTGAGCTTAAAAATGCAGTGGTGTTTTTTTTTTCAGAAGAAGCCTGAGGCCGGGGTCACACTAGCGAGGAATACGGACAAGTGAGAGGCGCTAAAAGCACGCATAACACACGGACAAATGATTCTCTATGGGTTTGCTCCCAAGAGCTGTATATTTCTCTTCCCTATTCTACGGTTCGTGCCAATCGCAGCATGCTGCAATTATCAGCGTACTACGCCCGTAATACGCCAATTCAAGTCTATGGGTGCGCAAAAAATACGGATTACACACTTACCACATGTGTGACTTGCGAGAAATATGCAGGTCTTTTGGCTGCTGACAGGAAATGGGCCAATCCATCATCAGGAAGCCTAGACATGCAAATGAGCTCAAAAAGCGCTCCAGACATCCAGGAAGTCAGCCTCCACGGAGTAAAGCAGCGTCATGGCGCCATATTTCCTTAATGTGGAGATGCTTATAGTATTAGTGCAGGAGCGGCCAGAACTTTGGGACCAAAGGGATCCCAATTATGCCAACCGCGCAAGAAAGGAGGCGTCATGGAGGCGCATATGTCGCCAGATGTTCCATGACTTTGGTGATCGGCCACGTGAGGAGCAGCAGAAACTGAGTAAGTACAAGGCCCAAAAATTATTTAAAATACCTCACAAACAAAAATGATTACAGATTCTGCCCCCCTCCCCTTCCTGTCCTTCTCCTTTTTGCCTCATGAGGCGGGTAGATTTTGATGTGACACATAGTTTCACACTGCCATAATTTTGCCCAGGCCACAAGCTCCTCTTCCTCTTAGCCAACCAAGTTATTAAGTGTAGTTACTTGATACATAAACTATTCTGACCCTGTGTATCTGGCCTGGATGGGCCAATTAGATATGCCAGTCTGGCTACAAAGCACACCCCAGAAGGCCACATGCCTAGACTACTGGTTGCAAATGTCACTGATCAAATATGTGAAATTGATAATATTTCCTGTCACATTGCAGTGGAAGATGTGATGAAACGCTGGCGAAGCATCCGGGACCAATACCGCCGGGAACGTCAGCAGCGGTCCAAGAGTGGGGATGCGGGCTACGTGAAATGCAATTATGTGTATTATGACCGCCTCTCCTTCCTCGCCCCAATTCTGGATCTGAGACCGTAAGTACATACCTCACACCACATTACACCGATGCTTTACAGGGCCAAAAATATTGATGTATTTTTGCCTCTGTTCTAGTTCATAACAGAACTTAATCCAACCTTACGGATCGAGGAACGGGCTCAGAGACAGAGCCCATAATTGATCCTGTAGGGCAGGGGTCCTCAAACTTTTTAAACAGGGGGCCAGATCATGGTCCCTCGGACCATTGGAGGGCCGGAATATAGTTTAAAAAAAATTATGAATAAATTCCTGTGCACACTGCACATATCTTATTTAGAGGTAATAAAACAAAAATAGGAACAAATACAATATTAAAAATGAAGTTAAATCATCAAACTTACCGATTTTTTGGGTTCTTCGAATATCCTACACTTCGAGTCAATTTTTTCTCTTTCTTGATATCATTGTTACCTAGGGATTCAAAATTGCTATTAGTAAAATACCAACATATATACAGCGCTACAAAAACAATATACCAGCAATAAAATTGCCCACACAGAGACATACAAACTGCACTGCCCATCAATGCAGCCTGATCAGTGCCCATCAATGCAGCCTGATCAGTGCCCATCAATGCAGCCTGATCAGTGCCCATCAATGCAGCCTGATCAGTGCCCATCAGCGCAGCCTGATCAGTGCCCATCAGCGCAGCCTGATCAGTGCCCATCAGCACAGCCTGATCAGTGCCAATCAATGCAGCCTGATCAGTGCCCATCAATGCAGCCTGATCAGTGCCCATCAATGCAGCCTGATCAGTGCCCATCAATGCAACCTGATCAGTGCCCATCAGCGCAGCCTGATCAGTGCACATCAATGCAGTCTGATCAGTGCCCATCAATGCAGCCTGATCAGTGCCTATCAATGCAGCCTCACCAGTGCCCATATTGGTGGAACTCCACTTTTACCTCAGGCTCAGACTGGTGTGGTGCAAGAATCCCCAATAGGCAACATTGGTCCCTAAGAGGCAGGTAAATGTCCCCAATAGGCAGCACAGGTCCCCAATAGACAGGTAAATGTCCCCAATAGGCAGCATAGGTCCCCAATAGGCAGGTAAATGTCCCCAATAGGCAGCACAGGTCCCCAATAGGCAGGTAAATGTCCCCAATAGGCAGCAAAGGTCCCCAATAGGCAGGTAAATGTCCCCAATAGGCAGCACAGGTCCCCAATAGGCAGGTAAATGTCCCCATTAGGCAGGTAAATGTCCCCAATATGCAGCACAGGTCCCCATTAGGCAGCACAGGTCCCCAATAGGCAGGTAAATGTCCCCAATATGCAGCACATGTCTCCATTAGGCAGCACAGGTCCCCAATTAGGCAGGTAAATGTCCCCAATAGGCAGGTAAATGTCCCCATTAGGCAGCACAAGTCCCCAATAGGCAGGTAGATGTCCCCATTAGGCAGGTAAAATGTCCCCAATAGGCAGGTAAATGTCTCCAATAGGCAGCACAGGTCCCCATTAGGCAGCACAGGTCCCCAATAGGCAGGTAAATGTCCCCATTAGGCAGCACAGGTCCCCATTAGGCAGGTAAATGTCTCCATTAGGCAGATAAATGTCCCCATTAGGCAGCACAGGTCCCCAATAGGCAGCACATGTCCCCAATTGGCAGATAAATGTCCCCATTAGGCAGCACATGTCCCCATTAGGCAGCTAAATGACCCCAATAGGACCCTGCGTTAAAAAAAAAGTACTCACCTATGTCCCCCGCTGCTCTGAAGAGGCGCCCGCTCATCTCAGTCTTCTTCCTGCACAGGCACACAGGCGGCGTGATGTCATCAGGCCGCGCAGGCGGCGTGATGATAATCAGGCCGTCTGTGTGCACTGTGCTCTGCTGCATATGGAGGGCTGCGTAACGCCTTTCCTCGGCGTCTCGTCCCGCCCGCGATTACAGGGCCCGCTGGCATTGAACTGCAGTGCAGTTCATAAGTTCAATGTCGGCCTGACGGGGGGCCGGATAAAAGTCCTTTGCGGGCCGCATGTGTTTGAGGACCCCTGCTGTAGGGGATGAGGTGGTTGGCCCATCTTCTCCCCCTACAAGAAGCATGGGTGAAGATGAGTCATCACAGGAGAACCCATTGGCTGCCCAACAAAGCACACCACCAGGACCGTCTGCTGCTGCCCCATCACCCCTCCTGGAAGAGCAGGGCAACTTGAGCAGCAGCCCAACTGCCCAGATCCGGGGATCCCCACAGGCTGCTGTTACATCCCGGCGAGGCCGAAGAAGGCGCCAGGTCGCTGTTCAAGAGAGCAGGACCAATGTGGACACAGGGGTCCTAAATTATTTATCTCGAGTCACTACAGATGATGGGGAGGAGGCCTACTCACATAGCCTGACCCTTTATCTCTGTGCCCTTTCCCATGAGGTCCGACTCCATATTAGGGGATGTTTTCAGATCCTGCTTGATGCAAGCACCCCCCCCCATACCCCATATGAGCTTTTTGAATATCTGGAGAGGTGGCAGCTTTCCCCCAGAAATCTAATGCGCATGAGACCACCCACACAGATGCTTGCTCAAGCAGGGTCTGAACATCCTCTAATACGTGGGCCTACACCTCACCCCCTTCTTCCCCCTACTCAACATTCCCAACAGCAGCAACAGATTTCTGGCTCTAGCCAACCCCACCAATATGGCCACTTTTTCCCACCCAGTGTTGGAGGCTGGTCCCAACCTGGTTGGGGACGACATGGTTATATTGGTGGGTATGAGACACGGGCCTACCCGCCACAACAAGATGCCCCTCAGCAGTATTACTATGGCCACTACCACCAACAAGCACAGAAGGAAGGTCAGTACCAACAGCATGGGCAACAGTATGCACCCACACAGGGCGATGTTGCTCAAAGTAGTCAGCAGCAACCACAGGCTGCTCCTCCACCTTCTCCTTCCCAAACATTCCACAATTTATAAGTGGCTAAAAACATGGAATTAGTAAACCCATACTGTACATGAGTGTTCTTAAACGGTCTGATGGGAGGAGATGTCCAGTGTGTTTGAACTGGTGGTCAAAATCCCAAGCCAAAGTAAAAAAGAGGTTTTCTCCATCATCAAAATGAGGTAAAACAGATAATACTAACATTTCTTATGACGGTTTTCAAATCATATAATTAAGACACCATGACAGGCAAGGCTACCTTATGCGTTTCTGAGACATATTACATGTCTGTTAAAAATACAATATTTCACGGCGCTATACTGGCAAAGTCAAAGGATCAAAATAGAGTACTCACTTGATAATGCATAGAAAAGGCGTGCTGTCCATATTCAAATTTAGGCCAGCTAACTATATTCCAAAATCAATGCAAACAGCCTCAAGACCATCACGCTCTCTCTATGTATTATCAAGTCAGTCTTCTAATTTGATCCTTTGACTTTCCCAGTATAGTGCGGTGAAATATTGTGTTTATTACAGACCTGTAATATGTGTCAGAAACGCGTAAGGTAGCCTTGCCTGTCATGGTGGCTTATTAATATGATTTGAAAACCTTCAAAATAAATGTAAGTATTATCTTGTGTAGCTCATTTTGATGATGGATAACTCCTCTTTTTTACTTTGGATTACAAATGTGTAAAGTTGCAATGTTGTTATTGCACTATGTATGTTGTAGGATATGTTTGTAATTTTGTTTTAACAACAATGTTGAAATATGCCAAAAGGCCAATTTGGGCCATTGCCCAAGTTTTTCATAGGGCAAGAATATGTTTGCCTTACAAACTAAAAAAAAAATACCAAAAAAAAGGCAAAAGTAAAAATTTGGCAACTACACTTTACGTCTCTGTCTTAATTGTCCAAACCCCTATCAAAATATGCTTACCAAATCAATTCAACAGTCATAGATTCAGAAGGGGTAGAAATATATATATATTGACACACATCAAACCAACATTTCCAACATAGATCCAGCATGCTCTTGCCAAGAAGGTTCCCCCTGAGGTGCCATAAAGTAATTAGTGAAAATATCACGCACTTTGAGGCCAGAGATTGGTCTACGTTGATGGTTGATAGGTGGTCTCACCCTAAGCACATTGTCCGGCCTACGCACAACACCAGCAGAGGAGGAACAATCATGTATCCTGGTGAAGTTATGAAGAACCACACAGGCTTTCACTACTTCATTAACATTTTGTTCACTCAGCTGAATGGCAGACTGGAGTACCCGCCATTTGGCACAAAGAATGCCAAAGGAACACTCCACCAGTCGCCGAGCACGTGATAGGCGCAAGTTAAATATCCTGCGCCTGTGGTGAAGGTTGCGCCGGGGATATGGCCTCATGACATTGCGTGTTAACTGAAAGGTCTCATCTGCCACAAGGACATAAGGGACACATTCTTGAGTGGAGCCTGGTAGCTGGCGTGGTGGTAGATCCAACTGGTTGGTGCGTAGCCGCCGAGCCATAATGGAAGTATTGAAGACTCTAGAGTCTCCTGTCCTTCCATAGGCCCCAATGTCAACAATTATAAAGTTGTATTGAGGGTTGGCCACAGCCAACAATACAACAGAAAAGTATTGTTTATAATTGAAGAATTGGGAGCCAGAGTTCGGCGGCTTACGCACCCGGATATGTTTGCCATCAAGGGCCCCAATACAATTTGGAAACTGGCATTCTTCCTCAAAGTCCCTTGATATCCTCAACCAGTCTTCCATCCTGGCCTCGGGCATGACGACTTGATATAGTCTTGTCCATATTTCAATACATGTTGACCTAACTATGCCAGATATGGTTGATCTTCCAATCAGAAACTCATGGTGGAGGGCAGCATAAGACAGGCCAGTGGCCAGGAAGCTGAAGAACAACAGAAAACGATGATTGTCGAATGCACACATTTTCAAAACAAACAGGTCCATACATACCAAACTTGGTAAGATTTCAGAGCAAATAACACACACATCTTGCTTTGCACAATAAGTAAGTGATATTCAGTACATATTCCACATAACATTCGGGTGTGTAAGTTGAAACATATGTGGACTAAGATGAGGGCCTAAAACTTACTCCAAGAAGTCAAAAATTCAAACTTTGCCCAACACATCATGGACATCGAGAATATGGTTGTGTAGTACATACCGTATTGTGAGTAGAAGTCGCTCCTCTGCAGATATAGCTTTGCGCATCCTTGTATCCTGAAAGGTTATCCCAGGGCGCACTGTCTCCAAGAGTCCATCAAATGTTGCAAGGCTCATGCGACAGTATTGGTAGAATTTGACAGGATGCTCCCGCAGAGAAGAATAGAGGCGGTGAAAATTAACTCTTGTCAGTCGTTGCCTCAAAAGTGGATGTACCCACATGCGTCTCCTCCTCCGCGGATCCACTATCACTGGGTATGGTTGGCCAAAGTGGCGTGACAAAAGCCAGTTGAAGAGAACCTGCTCAGTTGTGTTCAAAGTCAGTGTTTGCCATGTTGCACATACAACACCAACACACCTAGTGAAGGCAAGGTGACAAATGGACAGAATTGAGGCTGCCACCTGTTCCTGAGCCAATAAAGTGCAGGCTAATGATTTAAATAGTTTGCAGGCCTCAAAACCGTTAAATGTCCATTTTGCAAGGCTGCGAGAAAATCTCGCCATACGGATTGCATACGGATGCCATACGGATTACATACGGATGCTCACATGCGCAAAATACGCGACCGCACCTTGCTTACGGATGACCTACGGAGCACTATTTAGGGGTCATTCATCCGTATTACGCCTGTAATCTACGGACAGTATTTTGCGCCGGTTAGTGTGACCCCGGCCTGAAGAGAAAAAATGCACCACAACTGCAGAGTTCAGTAGTGTCTTTAGACCACAGAGGATGGAGATTTCTTGAAATCACATCCACCTTGTTTCGAAATTAAGACCATGTTCACTTGTAGAGTAAGGCTATGTACCCACGTATGCAGAAAATTCCTGACTAAAAATCGGACTCCTTCCCTGGAAACACCCGTTTTTTTCCGTGTTTTTTGCTCGATTTTTGCGCATTTTTTATGCTAAATTAATGAGCATGCTGCGTTTTTTACCGTGATGCTTTTTTTCGCAGAAAAAAAACACATCAATATGCACAAAAAGTGCACAATTCATTAAAATGAATGGGATGCTTCTTGTAAGCGTTTTTTAAGCGTTTTTGCTAGTAAAAATGTTTAAAAAAGCGAAAAAAACGCTTACGTGTGCACACACCATAAATGTTGCGTTATTTACACGGTATTTCTGCTTTGTATAACTTTGCAAGCAAAGTGGATGTGATTTTGTGAGAACTGTGCCCCCTATGCGTCTAAAGACGCTGCTGAACTTTGCAGTTTTGGTCCTTCTTTATCTCTCTGGAGCCTAAAATAACGCATGAAAAACACTGGAATCACTTTTTTAAGTGCAAAGTAAAAAAAAACACAATAAAAAACGCAGCTTCACATTTGCAGTAATAACGCATCAACTAAGGGGGAAAAGGCCTTAAAAATGCATAACCAAAGAGGATTGTTATTGTGTAGTTAGATGCGGACATCTGCAGGAAACAAAAAATACAGTATTTCTGCAACCATGAACATGACCTTACAGACACAAATAAGCCAGATGTTGTATAGTGAAGCTGCATGAAGATGAGAAAGTTCTGGCGGCTCCAAATATGAATAAAAAAATAACTCCACAGGTCCCAACTAGAGATGAGCAGGATGCACAGATGATGTTGCATCGGCCCTGGCTAGTCAAAAGCCGCAAAGGGACGCCGGAAGGTAAAAGATTCACTGCCTCCCATCCAGCCACCAGGTAACACTGATATGGACTCTGGACCATAGACCCGTGAATCGATCTGCTCATCTCTAGCAACATCTGTCCTAGATACAACAGACAGTCCTGGATCTGGGTCTACGCACTGCAGTCTCAAGCATCTGCAAATTTCCCTTGCTGCCAGCGCCCCTCTGACATCTCCTGCTAGGGAAGAAAGAAATGGCTAGTAGGTGTGGATTGGGGCGTGGCCAGAATTTGCACCTATAAACAGGGCCGGCGTTAGGGACAGGCAGACCAGGCCCGCTCCCCCAGGGGCCCCCAGCTAGCGGCACATCATGCCGCCGCTATGTTGCCCCTGTGGGGCAGGGGGGCCCGCCTGCCCCCAGCACCGACTTCCCCTCGCTGCCACATTGAAGAGGCAATGATAGAGGAGAGAGCGTCAGCTGACGATCCCTCTCCCCTCATTCCCCGCTCTGCCTCTGACACAGCGGGTGCGTGATGATGTCATCACTCACTTACTGTGTGCCAGGCAGTGTAGGAGACTGGAGCGGGAGCAACGCAGGCATGAGGAGAAGGGGAGGAGTGTTTTTTTTTAATCAGTGTGAGTACTGGACTGTGGGGCCATTCTGGGGGAGCTATATACCATGCTGGGCTATATGCCATGCTGGGCTGTATACTATGCTGGGCTATATACCATCCTGGGCTGTATACCATGCTGGGCTATATACCATGCTGGGCTGTATACCATGCTGGGCTGTATACCATGCTGGGCTATATACCATGCTGGGCTATATACCATGCTGGGCTGTATACCATGCTGGGCTATATACCATGTTGGGCTGTATACCATGATGGGCTATATACCATGGTGGGCTATATAACATGCTGGGCTGTATACCATGCTGGGCTATATACCATGCTGGGCTGTATACCATGCTGGGCTATATACCATGCTGGGCTATATACCATGCTGGGCTGTATACCATGCTGGGCTATATACCATGTTGGGCTGTATACCATGCTGGGCTATATACCATGGTGGGCTGTATACCATGTTGGGCTGTATACCATGGTGGCTGTATACCATGCTGTGCTGTGCTATATACCATGTGGGGATGTGCAATGTACCATGTTGGGCTGGGCTATATACCATGGTGGGGCTGGGCTATATACCATGTGGGACTGGGCTATATACCATGTGGTGCTGGGCTATATACCATGCTGGGCTATATACCATGTGGTGCTGTGCTATATACCATGGTGGGCTGTGCTATATACCATGGTGGGCTGTGCTAGATAACGTGTGGTACTGTGCTAGATAACCTGTGGTGCTGTGCTATATACCATGTGGGGCTGTGCTATATGCCATGTGGGGCTGTGCTATATACCACGTGGTGCTGGGCTATATACCATGTGTTACTGGGCTATATACTATGTGGCTGTGTTATATACCATGGGGGGTACGTTTTACATTATATTCTATGGGGGAGGCTGTGTTATATAATATGGGGGGCTACATTATATTGTATGGGGAGGTGGGCTGTATTATATTCTATTTGGGGCTACATTATATTCTATGGGGGGCTGTATTATATTTATTATATTCTATAGGGGGTGATTGCATCATATTTTATGAGGGGGCTACATTATACTATATGAAGAGGCTACATTGTATTCTATGGGGGTCTGCATTATATTGTATGGGGGCTTCATTATACTATGAGGGGACTACTTTATATTCTATGGGGGCTGCATTATACTATATGAGGAGGGCTACATTGTATTCTATGGAGGAGCTACATTATTCTATATAAGGGGCTGCATTATATCCTATGAGGGGTATGCCATATATTCTATGGAGGGGCTACATTATACTATATGGGGGGTGCATTATATTCTATGGGGGGTTACATTATATTCTGTGGAGTGGCAGCATTATACTCTGGGGTAGCTGCATTATTCTCTAAGGGGTGGCTGCATTATATTATAAGAGAGGGGCTGCATTATATTCTATGGGGGTTACATTATATTTTATGGCGGGGTTGCATTATACTCTGTGGGGTGGCTGCATTATGCTCTATGGGGTGGCTGCATTATGCTATATGTGGGCTGCATTATACTGTATCGAGGACTATGGGGAATACATTATATGAAGAACTATGGGTGCATTATACTATGGGAAGTGAATTGCACTACATGGATGACTATGGCGGTGAATTATACTATATGGAGAACTATGAGGAGTGTATTATACTATATGGAGGACTGAGGAGTGTGTTATACTATATGGAGGACTATGGGGAGTGTATTATACTATATGGAGGACTGAGGAGTGTATTATACTATATGGAGGACAATGGGGAGTGTATTATACTATATGGAGGACTATGGGGGACATTATATTATATGGAGGACTATGGGGTGTAAACTGTAGATGTGCTGCTGATAACATGATACTGTATGGTGATCTGTTAGTAATCCTTTAGTGATCGTTCTGTCCCCATCATTCTTTCTCAGATGGTGGAAAGGGGCCGGGAAACAAGTGTTGAATGACTGCAATATTGTCGATCACACTCATTTACCAGCCTGAACTCAGCACATGTAAATACAACCAAAATGCTTCTGTGTGATGTGCAATATGTTAGCATTTGGGGCCCCATTTTAAACTTTGCCTAGGGCCCCACTTTGCCTAAAACCGGCCCTTCCTATCAATCATTTTTATGGGTCACTGAGTGTCTGGTTTATATAGTGGACAGTAGAGTTGAGCGAAACGGGTCGGTCAAATTCATAAGTCGCGTGAGGTCGGCCACAAGGTCGGCGACCAGAGCGCCAAAGTCACGTTTCAAATGATGCTTCCAGCGCCCTTTTTCAGCCAATGATGGAGGACGCACACTGTGAGCAACGCGATGACATGGGCATCGGTCACCACCATCTTTAAGAAGGGCATGCAAGTGATTGGTTTGCTTTGTGTGGCATCACAGGGGCTATAAAAGGGCGTGCACGCCTACCGCCATCTTACTTCTGCCGATATTAGCATTAGACAGAGGTTGCAGCTGCTGATTCTGAATAAGGGAGAGCGTTAGGCAGGGAAGAAGAACAAAAAAACTGCTTCTGCTGGTAGCGATTTCCACTTACAACACAACAGTTTGTGTGCAGTGACAGGGGAGGCTATATTTTTGGTGCATCAGCTCTGTTGGTTATTAGGCTGCCTTATAAGGCTCCCTGATAGCTGCATTGCTGTTTGCACACTGCTGTGCAAACTGCTTTTTTAAAAGCAAAAATACTTTTCTTCCTCTTTTCTGCACAGTTACCAAACATTCATTTTTCCACACTTTTGTGTGCAGCAGTCCTGCTTATTAGGCTGCCTGCTGCCATACTTGGACTGAGAGCATCATTGTCGCCTCCTAAAATCTCTAGGGAGCTTCCAATTCTCCCCAATACTATATACACACACCTTGTGCCTGGTCATACACCTGCCTATTTCAGCCTGTTAAATTGAGGTGTAATCTATAGTGGGCCTGAGATAATAGTTTAGCCTCCTAAAATCTCTAGGGAGCTTCCAATTCTCCCCAATACTATATACACCTTGTACTTTGTCATACACAAGCCAATTTCAGCCTGTTAAATTGAGGTGTAATCTAGGGAGCTTCTAGGGAGCTTCCAATTCTCCCCAATACCATATACACACCTTGTACTTTGTCATAGATCAGCCAATTTCAGCCTGTTAAATTGAGGTGTAATCTATAGTGGGCCTGAGATAATAGTTCAGCCTCCTAAAATCTCTAGTGAGCTTCCAATTCTCCCCAATACTATATACACACCTTGTGCATGGTCATACACCTGCCTATTTCAGCCTGTTAAATTGAGGGGCAATCTATAGTGGGCCTGAGATAATAGTTCAGCCTCCTAAAATCTCTAGGGAGCTTCCAATTCTCCCCAATACCACATACACACCTTGTACTTTGTCATACACAAGCCAATTTCAGCCTGTTAAATTGAGGTGTAATCTATAGTGGGCCTGAGATAATAGTTCAGCCTCCTAAAATTTCTGGGGAGCTTCCAATTCTCCCCAATACTATATACACACCTTGTACTTTGTCATAGACCAGCCAATTTCAGCCTGTTAAACTGAGGTGTAATCTATAGTGGGCCTGAGATAATAGTTCAGCCTCCTAAAATTTCTGGGGAGCTTCCACTTCTCCTCAATACCATATACACACCTTGTACTTTGTCATACACAAGCCAATTTCAGCCTGTTAAATTGAGGTGTAATCTATAGTGGGCCTGAGATAATAGTTCAGCCTCCTAAAATCTATAGGGAGATTCAAATTCTCCACAATACTATATACACCTTGTACCTTGTTTTACAGTACCATATAGCAGGTGGTATTTTGGGTACATTTTTCCAAAAATGAGGAAGTATGGTGGAAGAGGCCATGGAAGTGGGCGGGGGTTGCCAGCTGGTACTGATGGTGGTGGGGGTGGTGCTGCATCTGCTGGTAGTGGCAAAAGCACAATAGCACCTAAGGCAGGAGGTGTTGAGCCTGCGTCATCATCTGGCTCCACAAGGCCTCAAAGGCTCCCTTTTCTGGGAGTAGGTAAACCGCTTTTAAAGCCGGAGCTTCAGGAACAAGTTTTGGCTTACATTGCTGACACAGCCTCCAGCTCTATCGCCTCCTCTTCTGAAGTTTCAAAAAATAAAAGCACTGAGTCATCAGTGGAGGCTCCTGGTCAGGAACAACACCTTTCCTTGTGTCCTTCACCCCTACCAAAAGTGAAGGGTGCGGCAGGCCACACTATAGATTACTCCATGGAGCTCTTTTTACATACCATGCCTGGGTTATCAAGTCAAATCGTGAATTCCCCAGTCCAAGATGAATCGGACATGGAGTGCACTGATGCACAGCCACTGCTAGATTTTTCTGCTGGTACATTCACTCAGAGCACTACATTGTCCTCGCAGTGTACTGAGTCAGAATCTGACCCTGATGAAACTCAGGTGCCCCTTCCCGCATACTATACCACCTTACACGGTGACACAGAGGAAGGTGCACATGAAATTGAAGAGGAGGTGATGGATGAACCAGATGTTGACCCAGATTGGCATCCATTGGAGGAAGAAGGTGCCGCTGCCAATAGCTCAGAAGAGGAGGAGGAGGATCCGCAGCAGGCATCGACATCGCAACAGCTGTTATCTGGCAGGCCCGTAGCAGTCCAAAAATGGTTTTCAAAAACCTAAAGAGTTGCAGGACAGCTTGGCCAGACGGTCAAATTAGCACAGCGTGCAAGGCCTCAAAATGTCTTCCATAGTAGGAAGAGTGCAGTGTGGCACTTTTTTTGAACAAAATCCTAATGATCAGGCAAAGGTTATCTGTAAGAAGTGCGCAAAGACCTTTAGCCGAGGGAATCTGAGAAATTTGAATACCAGTTGCATGCTTACACATTTAACCACCATGCACTTGCAAGCGTGGACGGACTACCAAACCTCACGTACCACATGTGCACCTGCTCCGAATAAAGGTAGTCAGCAACGCTACATCACTTCCCCCACTGTAAGCCCACTGGTTAGCACACCACCAGCAGCAAATGTTGAGGTGTCATCGCAAGGCCAAAGCAGTCAGGGAATCACAATGTTATTGCTACGAAAGACTGAATCTAGGCCATCAGCAAGACCACCAACACCATCACCATCACCAACCCTCTCTCAGTCCACCATGTCCACCGCTAGTTCCACCATATGCAGCTCTCAAGTCCAGCTCACCCTACCAGAGACTCTCAGTAGGACAAGAAAGTACTCATCCTCTCATTTGCGTACACAGTCTTTGAACGCCCACATTGCCAAACTAATCTCATTAGAGATGATGCCCTACCGGTTGGTTGAAAGCAAAGCTTTCCACGAGCTCATGGCCTACGCAGTACCACGCTATGACCTACCCAGTCGGCACTTCTTTTCTCGAAAAGCCATCCGAGCCCTCCACCTGCATGTGAAAGACCGCATTGTCCATGCACTCAAGCAATCAGTGAGTGGAAAGGTGCACCTCACAACAGATGCATGGTCCAGTAGGCGTGGCCAGGGCCATTACGTGTCCATCACTGCGCACTGGGTTAATGTGGTGGATGCAGTGTCCACAGGGGACAGCGGCGGTGGGACAGTGCTGCCTAGCCCACAGTATAGGAAACAGTTGGCTGTAGGCGTTCAACCCTCCTCCTCCTCCAGAAGCGAAAGCTCGTCCACAGAGCGCAGTCGCACGAGCACTCCATCCGCAGCTGCCAGTGTTGCACACGAGGTGTCCCACTATCGAACAGCTAGTGGTAAGCGTCAGCAGGCTGTGTTGAAGATGATGTGCTTGGGCGACAACAGACACACCGCGGAGGTACTGGCCGACTACTTGCAGCGACAAACTGAGTCATGGCTGGGCAGTCTACATCTCGAGGCAGGCAAGGTAGTTAGTGATAATGGCTGGAATTTTGTGGCAGCCATAGCCCTTTCAAAACTCAGACACATACCTTGCCTGGCTCACACCATGAACCTGGTGGTGCAGCGCTTCCTCAATAATTATCAGGAGTTAACAGCCCTACTCCATAAGGTGCGAAGACTGTGCTCGCACATCCGCCGGTCGCCCGTACACTCCAGTCGTATGCAGAAGCTGCAGCGATTGCTCCACCTTCCCAAGCACCGCCTAATTATCGATGTTGCAACAAGGTGGAACTCCACCCTGCACATGGTTCAGAGGCTGTGCGAACAGAGGCAGGCTGTAATGCATTTGTGGGAGGATACACGGGCAGGCAGTTTGAGGGCAGACATGGAGTTGTCTGGTGTGCAGTGGTCGAAGCTGAAAGACCTCTGTAAAGTCCTTCAGTGTTTTGAGGAATGCACATGGCTGGTAAGCGCAGACAACGCCATCATAAGCATGAGCATCCCACTTATGTGTCTGCTCATGCAAACTTTGATGCACATTAAGGAGCAGGCGTCTGCAGCCGAGGAGGAAGAGGAGGAGGGAAGCCTTGATGACAGCCATTGTCTGCTCAGGGAACTCTCCTGGACGAGGTGGAGGAAGAAGAGGAGGAGGATGATGGGGATGATTATTTAGGGGAGGAGGATGCTTCTCAGGGGGCAAGAGAAAATGTTGGTGTGGCAAGGTCAGGTACAGGGTTTGTGGGTGACTGGAGGGATGTTGATTTGCCAGAAAGTGCTCCTCCACCCAGCACTCGCAGTGCATCATTGACACCTGGAACATTGGCCCACATGTATGATTATGCCTTGCAGATCCTAAAAAGGGACCCCCGCATTGCCAAAATGATGAACGATGACGATTACTGGTTGGCCAGCATCCTGGATCCACGCTATAAAGGCAAATTCCAAAACATCATGCCACAGGAGAACCTTGACCTAATATTGGCTAACAAACAAGCAACTCTGGTAAACTGTTTGTTTGAGGCATTCCCAGCACACAGCGCCGATGATGGTTCTCCCACGAGCCATAGGGGGCAACATGGAAGAGGTGTTCGCGGTGCACACAGCCGAAGTGGCGTTGGACACAGGGGTTTCATGACCATGTTGTGGACTGATTTTTCAAGTACCGCTCACACGACTGGTAATACTGCATCGATTAAAAGTGACAGGAGGCAGCAGTTGTCAACTATGGTTACAAACTACTTTTCCTCCCATATCGATGTTCTCCCTCTCAGGTCATTCCCCTTTGACTATTGGGCCTGTAAACTGGACACCTGGCCTGAATTGGCACAATATGCCTTACAGGAGCCCGCTTGCCCTGCTGCTAGTGTGCTATCCGAAAGAGTCTTCAGTGCTGCTGGATCAATCCTGACAGAAAAAAGGACCCATCTCTTGACCCAAAATGTTGATGATCTAACCTTCATTAAAATGAACCATGCATGGGTTTCCAAGGATTTTGTCCCACCTTCCCCTGCTGACACGTAGGTTGCCAGAAAAATGGCTCTCTTTTGTCCTCCTCATCCTCGGACTTCTCCAATTCCTCCATTTGCAGCTGCTGAATGTCCAACATCAACATATGCCATTTTTTCAACCTCCCTAACTGGGCTGCCTCCCCCCAGGGCCGGGGTCACCACCTGGCGCACGCACCTGTGCGAGTGCCATTGCCCTGGACAGGTGGGTGGGCCCACTCTTGGGCGACGGCACTGCACAGGGTCCCTCATAGTGCAATCAAGTGTCTCTGATGGCGGGGGATCACACACGCCATCAGACACACCGGCATATTATGAGGGGCCCTGTGCCAGTACCGCCACCCACGAGTGGGCCCCCCCTGCTTGCTCAGGATCACAGCACTTGCAAAGTTGAAATACTTACCTCTCCCTGCTCCACCGCCGTGACATCTTCCGCGTTTCCTGACAGTGACATTCTGGTCAGAGAGCGCGATGACATCACGTCTGTACGCCCTCTGCCTAAACAGTCCAAGTGCAGAGAGATGGAAGATGGGGATGACGAGGAGTCCAGACTAGTACAGGGATTCCCTAGCGAGGAGACTTATTTAATTGTTTTAAAGGTTGGGAGCAATTTTTGGGGAGCACTATACTCTGGAGAATGATATATGGAGCCCACCATACACTGGAGCATTCCAAAGGTGGACATCAGACACTGGAGCAGCATTTACAGGGCCCATTATACACTGGAGCATTAGAAATGGGACCCATTATATATGGAGCATTATTTGGGCCCATAAGACAGTGGAGCTTCATCCATGGGGACCAACATATATTGTTGCATTATGTGGAGCTCATCATATACTGTATGGAACATTATATGGGACCAATGATTCTGTATGGAGAAATATATGGGCCTCAATACTCTGTATAGTGCACTATGTGGTGGCCATAATACTGTATGGAGTAATATACTGTCTGTTTTTGGAGCTATTGGAGAATTTAAAATGGATTTCAGTCATGTGATGTAAGAAGTGAAGTGTTTTTCATTGTACTATACCGCTATTTCTCTGCCGTATCAGAGGATCATGAATTGTGGCATGTGTTAAAAGAGCCCATTGACACTCTTTGGCCCTGGGCCCACGAAAATCAGGAGCCAGCCCTACCCCCCCACAACTTTCGCCAAATAACCCCCAGCTTTCAATGCCTAACTATTATTATAAAGTAAATTAAGGTTGACAAGCTTAAGTAATAAGAATTGATGTTTTGGGCATTAAAATGGGCACTGTAGGTGTGTTTCCTATCCTCCACTCACTGCCGACTTTTCTTCCCCATTGACTTGCATTGGGTTTCGTGTTTCAGTCGGCATTCGACTTTTCATGATAATCGTCCGATTTCGTTCGACCCGACTTTTGCGAAAGTCGGGTTTCATGAAACCCGACTCGACCCGAAAAAAGGCAAAGTCGCTCATCTCTAGTGGACAGTGCCCATATGTCCTTTTAGATGGTATGTGTCACCAATGACACATTGATTATATATATGTTATAACCTCTTTTTCCATTTCCTTCCTCCCCTCTCCCTTGTTTCACTCTGTGGAACATTCTGTTTTCTTTGATCCAGATTTAGTAACATAAGATTTGCTGGTGCGCATGTGTGCTGATGTGCCATTGCTTAGCATCAAAAGCGGCATCTCCCACTCAGCTTCGAGTGGGTCGTGTGACCGTGGCTCCACTGACTTGATCACATGCAGATGGCTCTACTTTTCACTGTGGCCATCCTGCTTTTTGATGACGCCTCTGGTGATACTAACCTTTGGTCCGCGTTGATGCTTCGGTCGCTAATCAATAGAGACCTTTCTAATAGAGCAACTGCTGCAAGTTGCACGTTTGGTTACACCAAAATATTTAAGGGCTGCATTTTTAGCATCATACCACGCCCACCGAAACGCACATCAAGGAAGTGGCACCACTGCAAGGCTGAGGTATAATATTTCCTTCACTCATTTAATTCAACATGCATTGGGTTTTCTATTATCAAATTTATGCCTGTACTACCATTTTACTGTGCAGTCAGATTTCTGATGATACTATTTACTTACTATATTACTGCATGCAACACTGGACATTACACATGGTTTGCCCTTATGTGTCCCTTTATATTATCTTATATTGACCCAGCGTAACTTTGATGCCATTTTGGTAATTTTTTATGCATTCACCCCTAGCCACAATGTTTCATACTTGAATTTTTTTTTTAAATTGCTGATTTAATAAAATATATTTTTAACTTGTAAGTTCTCTATGCGCTTTTTTTTTAATGCTTATATAAACCAAAAAAATGAGATCACGGAGCGTCATATACTTTTAAGTTCCGAGGACAGGAGACAAGACTAGTCCGGCTCCACCCCACTGCCTTCCCAATTATGATTACTGTCATGCAGAGATCGAGAACAAGCAATTGCAGGTTCAAGTCGCCTATGTGGACTAAAAGAAAAAAAAGAATAAAAGGTTTGGAAAAAAACAGTGGAGTAACTACAAAGTTATGGGCCCGGGTGCAAACTTTCAAATGCCAAAATACACACACATCTCTACTCTGTACACCTCGTACATGCGTGGCTCCGCTCTGCACACCTCATACACCCGCAGCTGCTCTCCGTACACCTCGTACACGCGCTGCTCTGCTCCGTACACCTCGTACACATGTGGCTCCGCTCTGTCCACCTCGTACACATGAGGTTCCGCTCCGTACACCTCGTACACACGCGACTCTGCTCCATACACCTCGTACAAACAAGGCTCCGCTCCATCCACCTCATACACACACGGCTCCGCTTCGTACACCTCCTACACACACGGCTCCACTCCGTCCAAAATTGTACACACACAGCTCCGCTCCATACACCTCCTACACACACGGCTCTGCTCCATCCAAAATTGTACACATACAGCTCTGCTGCATCCACACTGTAAACCCCTCCCAGCCCCACACATAAACTTTACCTTATCCAGCACCATGACAACCAGCACAGCAGAGTCCTGCAGACACTGATGCCCCTGATCATGTGATCCCTGACTCCTCCCCTCCTGTGACCTCATCACAGGTTATGTGCGCACATTAGAGAAAACAGCCTAGCGACATCATTGCAGGCTGTGAGGGGCTGCTGTCAGTGTGGTGGGTCTCTGCGGGAGGACGAGGAAGGGGTGCATGGGGGGTGGCGGCTCAGTGCAGTGTGGGAAAAATAGACTTCCGGGCGGGACACGGGTGAGGGGGTCAAGAACGGGACTGTCCCGTGAGAATTGGGACGGTTGTAAGATATACCTGCCGGGCCCGATCGCAGTGGCAACTGCAGAGACCGTGGTAGTTACGCCCCTGGAAAAAACATAAAAAGAGATCAAATATAAAGAGTGTTAGCAGCGGATTAATCAGCGTAACATCCAGAGTCAGCAACACAGAATGTAGATTTATTCCTATCCATGTTGAACAGCTTACAGCATGAAATGTGATCAGTCTGGTATCTGCTGTGGCTTGCAGCATGGGAGCATTACAACAACAAGAAGGGAAGAGAAGGAGGGGGCATCCTGTCTGTTTTTTTTTTTGTCACTGAACTTAGAATCATAGAATCATAGAATCGTAGAGTTGGAAGGGACCTCCTGGGCCATCTTGTCCAACCCCCTGCTCAAAGCAGGATTCGCTAAATCATCCCAGTCAGATGTCTGTCCAGCCTCTGTTTGAAGACTTCCATTGAAGGAGAACTCACCACTTCTCGTGGCAGCTTGTTCCACTCATTGATCACTCTAACTATCAAAAAGTTTTTTCTAATATCTAATCTGTGTCTCCTCCCATTCAGTTTCATCCCATTGCTTCTAGTCTTTCCTTGTGCAAATGAGAATAAAGTTGATTCTTCTACAATGTGACATCCCTTTAGATATTTGTAGACAGCTATTAAGTCTCCTCTCAGTCTTCTCTTTTGCAAACTAAACAATCCCAAATCCTGCAACCTTTCCTCATAAGACAGGGTTTGCAGACTGGTCACCATTCTGGTTGCTCTTTTCTGAACTTGCTCCAGTTTGTTGATGTCTTTTTTAAAATGTGGTGCCCAAAACTGGACACAATATTCCAGATGAGGTCTGACCAAAGAGGAGTAGAGGGAAATAATGACTTCACGTGATCTAGACTGTATGCTTCTGTTAATACATCCTAGAATTGCATTTGCCTTTTTTTGCTGCTGCATCACACTGTTGACTCATATTCAGTCTGTGATCTATTAGTATACCCAAGTCTTTTTCACATGTGCTGTTGCTTAGGCCTATTCTTCCCATTCTGTATATGCTTTTTTCATTTTTATTGCCCAGATGTAGTACTTTGCATTTTTCCCTGTTAAAAACCATTCTGTTAGTTGCTTCCCACTTCTCCAGTTTATTTATATATTTTTGAATCCTCTCTCTCTTCTCTAGTATTAGCTATCCCTCCTAGCTTTGTGTCATCAGCAAATTTAATTAGTTTACCCTCAATTCCTTCATCTAAATCGTTGATAAAGATGTTGAACAATACAGGGCCCAGGACAGAGCCCTGTGGTACCCCACTTGAAACATTCTTGTGCAGCCATTTACGACCACTCTTTGGGTCCGATCACTAAGCCAGTTATGAATCCACCTAACAGTTGCCTTGTTCATTCCATACTTAGTCATTTTTTCAATAAGGATTGTATGAGATACTTTGTCAAATGCTTTGCTGAAGTCAAGATATACTATATCTACAGCATTTCCTTGATCCACCCAATCAGTGATTCCATCATAGAAGGAAATTAAGTTAGTCTGACATGACTTATTAGTTACAAACCCATGCTGACTCTGTTTAATCACTTCATTCTTATCCAGGTACTGACATACATGTTGTTTAATAATTTGTTCAAAGATCTTTCCTGGTATAGAAGTCAGACTCACCGGCCTATAGTTGCCTGGGTCCACCTTCTTCCCCTTTCTGAAGATAGGAACATTTGCTCTTCTCCAGTCTTCTGGGACTTCTCCTGTTCTCCAAGAATTTTCAAAGATTATGGAGAGGGGTTCAAAAATTTCTTCTGTTATCTCCTTCAGTACTCTGGGGTGTAATTCATCTGGACCTGGAGACTTGAATTCATTTAGGTTAGCTGAGTGTTTCCTCACTATCTTTCTGTTTATAGATATCTTGGATTCTTCTATTCCCTTAATAGGACAGTGAAGAACAGTTGATGTTACATTTCCTTTCTGAGAGAAAACAGATGCAAAATAGGAATTTAAAAGTTCGGCCTTCTCAACATCCTGTCTTACCATTTCATCATTTTCATCCTGTAAAAATCCTATAGCATCTTTGACTTTTCTTTTACTTTTGACATATCCCCAAAATCCTTTATTATTGCTTTTGACATCTGTTGCAAGCCTCAATTCATTGTCAACTTTACTAATCTGATTTGTGCCCTGCAGGTTCTGCAGACAGCATTATAGTCTTCTTTAGCTATGCCTCTCTCTTTCCATTTTATAAACATTTTTTTCTTCCTTTTTAGCATGTGCTTAAGTTCTGTGTTCATCCATCCTTGCTTCCTTAAATGCTTCATATTCTTCCCTCTTTTCAGAATTGTTAACAATTGTGCTTTGAGAATTTCATTTTTCAAGATTTCCAATCCTTCCTGGACATTTTTTTCTTTAAGGATATCCAGCCATTGGATTCCTCCAATTCTCTTTCTGAATCCCTTAAAATCTGCCTTTCTGAAATCTATCCTTGACGTCTGAGTCTTCACAGGTCTTCCTCCTCTAGTTATCCAAAATTCTAAAATAGCATGGTCGCTACCTCCTAGGGTCCCAGCCACTTTTACCTCCTCAACCATTTCCTCCCTGTTTATAAGGATTAGATCCAAGGTAGCAGTTCCCCTTGTTTTCTCCCCTACCTTTTGGAAGATAAACTTGTCAGCAAGAGAGGATAAGAATTTCCTTGACTTGTTAGTTTTGCCTGAGAGAGATTCCCAACAAATGTCTGGATAGTTGAAATCTCCCATGACAACTATGTCATATTTTTTGGAGAACTTGGCCATTTGATGCATAAAGAGGTCATCCATATCTTCAGCTTGCACAGGTGGCCTGTAGTAAATGCCTACAATGGTGTCCTTTCCATTGTTCTGTCCTTGTATTCTTACCCAAACAGATTCCACAGAACTCCCAGTCTCTGAAGCTTGGATCTCTGTGCAGATATACGCATTTCTAGCATACAATGCGACACCTCCTCCTCGTTTATCAAGTCTGTTTCTTGCAAATAAGTTGTATCCTTCTAGTCTTGTATTCCAATCATGTGTATTGTTCCACCAAGTTTCAGTGATTCCAATGACATCATATTTCTTTTCCTGTGTTAGTAGTTCCAATTCTCCTTGTTTTTTGCCCATGCTTTGTGCATTAGTATAGAAACATTTTAGTTTGTGATTGGTTTCTCCAATATTTTTATTAATTAGATTCTTTTGTCTTTGTTCTTCCTTTCCACTTCTAATAGCAGAGTTCTCAATAGCATTTGTCAGGTGTATTGCTTTTTCTGGTCTTTTGCTTCCCTTCCCATGTTGTTCTAGTTAAAGCTCTCCTTACAAGTGTAGCAAGGCGACTTCCAAATACATGTTTTCCAGTCTTCATAAGGTGCACCCCATCTCTAGCAAGTAGTCCATCGTAAAGGTAATTCACTCCGTGATCCATAAATCCAAATCGTTGCTGACGGCACCATCGACGTAGCCAGTTGTTCACCTGCAGAATCTTATTCCACCTCCTTGTTCCATGGCCATCCACTGGGAGGATGGAAGAGAAGACCACCTGCGCTCCCAGTTCTTTCACTTTCTTGCCTAAGTCTTCAAAGTCTCTGCAGATGGTTTCCAGGTCGTTTCTTGCGGTGTCATTTGTCCCCACATGTAGTAGCAGGAATGGGTAGTCATCTGTAGGTCTGAAGAGTCCTGATATCCTGTCAGACACATCTTTAATTTTTGCACCTGGAAGACAGCACATTTCTCTTGCAGTTATATCCGGTCTGCAGATAGCGGCCTCTGTTCCTCTCAACAGGGAATCCCCCATGACCACCACTCTCCGTTTCTTCTTCACAACATTTTTCTTTCTCCATCCAGGAGGACTGTGAAGGCATACAAGGTTGCTGTTTGTGGGCAAAGTCTTATCCTGATGTATTTCTTCATCGTTTTCCTGCGTGAGAACCTGGTACTGGTTCCTGAGAATTATGGGTGCTGACTGCCTCCTGAGTCTCTGGGTCACATGTCTCCATTCCTCTGTTTCTTCAGGTGCACTTCGAATTTCTTCTCTTTCTGTAACATGAAGAGATAATTCTGCTCTGTCTAAGAACTCTTCACCTTCCTTAATGATCTTCAACGTAGCTAACCTCTCTTCGAGATTTTGCAACTTTTCCTCCAACAGGGACACAAGCTTGCATTTGTGGCATGTGAAGTTTGGCTTTTCCACTGGTAAGTCTGTGAACATGTAGCAAGAAATGCAGCTCACCAAATGGCTCCTGGCCTCTTCCATATTGAGATTTCTTAAAAACGATGAAAGATGAGCCAAAATTTGCGCGCATATCGGCACATGGTTTTCCGGTTTCCTCTTTTCAGCTGCAACGGCCAAAACCCAGTGATCGTTGAGCTCACGGAGACTCTTCACTTATCCCAGAAGGCACTGGGAATATGCAAATGATCTCCTCAAGACTCTTCCCCTGGTTTTCCGATTTCCTCTTTTCAGCTGCAACGGCCAAAACCCAGTGATCGTTGAGCTCGCGGAGACTCTTCACTTATCCCAGAATGCACTGGGAATATGCAAATGATCTCCTCAAGACTCTTCCCCGGTTTTCCGATTTCCTCTTTTCAGCTGCAACGGCCAAAACCCAGTGATCGTTGAGCTCGTGGAGACTCTTCACTTATCCCAGCTTATCCCAGAAGGCACTGGGAATATGCAAATGATCTCCTCAAGACTATTGTTAACAATCTCACAATATGCACAATATATAAAACAGTACAGTAGTAGTTGTTGCAATACATACAGATCAATATGCATTATTCCAACACCCCCACTCAACAACTACTTATCCTCTTAGTCCCAGTGTGGTCCTCAATTCTTGGAACCTGGCTCGTGGCAATGGCTTTGTCATAATGTCAGCTGCCATCTTATCATTTTCACAATATACAAACTGAATTATGCCACGATCTATCAAATCACGTAAATGATGATGTCTGACGTCAATGTGCTTGGTTCTAGCACTGATCTTTTCACTGCATGCAAGTTTAATGCATCCTTGGTTGTCCTCATAAATCACCGTCGGCTGAGTTGACGGTGTGCCAAGATCATCCTTCAATTGTCTTAGCCAAATGACCTCCTGGCTTGCATAGGCTGCGGACACATACTCCGCTTCTGTAGATGACAAGGCAACAGACACTTGTTTCCTACTAGACCAGGAGATTAAACTTTCTCCAACTTTAAACAAGTATCCGCTTGTGGATTTACGATCATGCGAATCACCAGCCCAATCTGCATCTACATAGCCGGTGAGTTCTAGATCTCCCGTTGCAGACAGCTTTAAATTTACATCTTGCGTTTATTTTAAATATCGGAGAAGTTTCTTAACAGCATTCCAGTCTCTTTGGCGTGGTTTTTCCACATATCTGCAAAGGATTCCAATTGTTGTTGTGATATCCGGTCAAGTCATAGTTGATATGTATAGAAGTGCCCCCACTGCCTGACAATATTTCTCATTGTTTGGCAACAGGTCATCTTCTCCTTCCAGCTTCAGGTAGGATGGTTCCATTGGGGTTGATGAGTTTGTGATTTGATGTTTATCTCTCAATGGGAGATCGATATGCTGGAAGGTTGCCAGATTTTGATCTGAGGCCTACTCGAGTAGCGGAGAACAAACACACACAGAGACAGGGTATGTATCTGCAGGATGTTCCCCCTTTCCTGATTTAATTAGGTAGCTTATATGCTCATTTGAGTAGGCGGTAACATTACATCATCACATTTCATTGGACAATTGATCATTCAACAGTAAGCATAAATGGTTCCAACCAATCATATTCATATTCGTTAACCAATCAGATTGTACTCGGCTGTTAATTATTAGTATTTGTGTAGACGTGCTGAAAGCTTTAATAGGTCTTGGGTAAATTACACAAGACCCCAATATTATTCTCATTAATCTAGCCTCATGACAGTTATAGCTCCATTAGCCTCATTAACCTGTCTTACTAAGTATTCATGGCCCCAGTATCTACCTAGCATGTGGACGTGTAGTTTCAATGTCCAACTGGGTGCAGTAAACAGTTTATCCATCACGTACAATTTCTTATGAAGAATAAGGTTATAGGTAATCATTATCATGAGACAGCATTTTCATATACAGAGTATGCATGTAAGACCCCAGAAATACATTGATATTAAAAGGACATACAGAATTCCCTGTCAGGGTTGATATACCTTTGGCTTCTGACATTCCAAACTGATTCAGAATCGAATTAATTTTTGCACTTTGGTTTAGAAGAAAACTTCCATCTTCCTCTCTCTGGATTTGGATTCCTAGATAATATGTCACATTTCCAAGGTCTTTCGTTTCAAAATGCTGGTTCAGAATTTCAGCCATTTTTCCAATTTTTGCGTCTTCCTGATGAACTACAATCACATCGCCCACATATTAGAGAATATACATCCACTTTCCATCTGTATATTTTGTGTATAAGCATGGATCCGCTTGACTTCTTTTAAAACCTTCTTCCAACAAGACCTTATTCATGTTGGTATTCCATGCTCTTGCTGATTGCTTAAGACCATAAAGGGATTTTTGTAGTTTGCAAACAAGATTCTCTTCACCCCTTTTACATAACCTTCAGGTTGAGTCATGTATAAGTCCTCCTCTATGTCACCATTTAAAAAGGCAGTTTTTATATCCAAATGTCTGACATTCATCTTTTGTACAGCAGCTACAGCTAACAAAGCTCTGAACGTGGTCTGTTTAGTGACTGGAGCAAACGTAGCATCACAATCTTCGCCATACTTTTGAGAATATCCTTTTGCCACCAACCTTGCTTTAAATCTGTGGACTTTACCTTCAGAGTCATATTTGGTTTTGAAGACTCACTTGCACTTGATTGCCTTTTTGCCCTGAGGCAGCTTGGTGAGTTTCCAAGTTTGAAGTTGATGAAGCGATTTGATTTCCTTATTAGCAGCATTGATCCACTTTGTTCTTTCATGGACAGGTAGTTTTTGCATTTCATCCCATGACTGCGGCTCTGATTCAGGTAGTGTCTTGACTATGTAGGATAGACGTTTAGCTGGTATGCCTCTGTTTGATCTCGAAGATCTCCTGATTTCAGATTCACCTGATTTTTCTGTTGTTCCTTCAGTGGTTGAAGAATCCAGCCAGACCTCTACATCCTCCTTGTTATTGTCTTGTAATTGTGACTTCAGCTGGACTACTGGCGTGATGTCACAAAACTTGGGGGACACAAAGTTCTCATCAATCACTACATCTCTTCTTATTGTGACCTTGTTTGTTTCTGGGTGTAGAATCCTATAACCTTTCTGGGTTTCACTGCAGCCTACCAGGATCCCTTCCTTAGCGTGAGAGTCCCACTTAGTTCGCCTTTCTTTGGGAACATGTACAAGCGCTTTACTTCCGAATATTCTTATATGATGTAGTTTTGGCTTTCTGCTGTTCCATTGCTCAAATGAAGTTTTCTCTGTAGCTTTACCTGGTAGTCTGTTCTGAAGATAGCAAGCTGTCATGATTGCTTCACCACAATATGCTGTGGGCAGATTTGCATCAAACAACATACTTCTTCCACTTTCACAGAGTGTTCGGTTCCTTCTTTCCGCGACACCATTTTGCTCAGGATTGTATGGAAAAGTGGTCTGAAATAGGATTCCATTTTTCTTTAAAATGCTCTGTGTCTCATTACTTGTGAATTCAGTCCCATTATCTGCACATAGAATCTTTGGCATTCTCCCAAATGTATTATATACCTCAGCTAGATATACTTCAAGTTTCTCTGGAACTTCTTTCTTGCTGTGAAGCAGATGGACAACTGTATATCTTGAATGATCATCAATAAATGTGAGAAAATATCTCTTCTTCCCAGGAGTCTGAGTGCTCATTGGACCACAGACATCTGTGTTGTGAGTCCATTTTCCCCTTCACCATTGAGGTCTGATGAACTCCCTCTTCTGTTGAAGGAAGGTAGTGAGGCTAATTACAAAGCACCTGAGCAGAATGATGATGACTGGGTGACTGGAATTGCTGACTGGATATAAGGCAGCCGACGCCCTTCTGCCTTGCAGGTGATTTCTCTGAGGGATTCTTGGAGACCAGTCTGATTCCTGCTCCTCAAAAGCTAAGTTTTCTGCTCTGCTTTTTGCATTTGTGTTTTGGTTTTGTTTTTCCTTGTTTTTCTGGATTTCTGCCTTTCCCTGCTGGGTGAGCTGACTTCCTTTTTGCTCTGTCTTCAGAAAATACCTGAGTACTGATATAGTCTTTTTGAAGCCTAGCGTCTTCAGGGCTTTTTTCCCTATCAGTCTGTTGGCTCTTGTTTTGAGAGGGTTTTGGCGGATTGCAGACAGCAGCTTTTCTATCCTGTCCTATTTAGTTAGCTTGGGCCCCATCATTTGCTCAGCCTATCTTTCTATCTGTGTGAGTGTTTTTTCATCTTGCTTCACCGTCATTATATGTTGGGGGCTGCCTATTGCTTTGGGGTCTGCTCTGGGGCAGTTTAGATTTCCCTTTCTGTCTTTAGGCTATGTAGTTCTCCGGCTGTGATCAAGGGGTCTAGGGCACCGTAGAAACCCCCCACGGCTACTGCTAGTTGTTGTTAGGTTCAGGGGTCTGCAATCTGATAGCTGCCAACTTCTCTGGTTTTCTGGACTTAGCTAGTATTTCTGTTTTTGCCTCCTACGGTGACTCATTCATAACACATCTGTATGTATTAAATCTAGTGTCTGTTCTGTTCTTGTAGTACTTCTCTTAGGAAAAGCTTTTCTAGACATTTTCCCTTTGATGCAGCTAGTACATTTCATTATCTGGTTACATAGATCAATTGTAATGTCCTCAGCTAGTTGCTTTTGAATTAACTTCCTTATTGCTTCTGGGTCTCTGTGTGCTAGGCGCCTATTCCATACATGAATGCAGTTATTGTGCCTTTCTTCCTGAGCAGTATACACACACTCTTTGCATTTAAGCTGGTAAATTTCATTTGTGATTTTTCCTTCTGCTAGTGTGTGGCCCTCTTTTGAGATGATGCAGCTATCATGCTTAAATGTAACTTCATTTCCTTGTTTTGTGAGTTTCTTCACAGATAGTAAATTACTCTCAAGACTAGGTACATAAAGCACATCTTTTACTGGAATCTTCTTGCTTTGTGTTGGTGAGATTTGACAATCAATATAACCATCTCCTATACCTTGTGAAGTCATGTACTGACCATTAGCCATAATCACTTTCTCTGACTTACTTTGGTTAAGCTTAGAAAAGAAGTCCCTGTTATTAGTCATGTGGGGACCTTCCTACCCACCACTTGAGGTACTATACGATCCATTTTATCTCTTTGCCGCATTTTGCACAGGTACACATTGGCTAATTGATATTTCATTCTTTTATCATGCCTTTTCATGCTATTTACTGCACACTTGCACTTTTGCATTCATAGTTTATATTGAAAATCTTGGCATGTCTTTGAATGAATATATATCCATCCATATTCAGATCGGTATTATCTAAGAAAGATATATATTACCTTGTTATCCTACTCTATCTTACCTCTTGTTGTGGTGATTTTTACAGTACCCACTTTTATATTTTCATTTGTTTTTTGCTTGTGATTTTAATTATATCTCAATAAAGAATGCATATTTTTATATTTTGAATATGGCTTCCTTTTTCTATTTGGATGATTTAGTATTGAAGCTTTCTTTTGCCTAGGCTTTCCATTTTTTGATTATTAGTCATGTGACTAGTTGCTCCAGTGTCTATACGCCATGCATGCTTTGATGTATTTACACTGACAGTAAATGCAGCTTCAGTATTCACAGAATCATTTTCTGCAGACACAGCACTTTTAACCCTTTGAAGACTGCTTTGTGTTTTCAGCTGATTCATTCTTGCTTTCCAGACTCTGCAGTCGGCTTTCAAATGTCCTGATTTCTTGCAAACTATACATTCACGTGTTTCTTTTAGGTGTTTTCTGTTGTCATTTAGATTTTGTGTCTGTAAAGCAGATTCTGCATCACATGTCCTGCTGTTTACACCTTCCGCTTTCCGCTTATATTCATCTATGAGCTTCCCTCTGACATACTCCAATGTAAGCTCATCATCTGGGCGCGCATCTAGTGCGGTTACAAGCGTGTCATAGTTTTCTGGAAGACCACTAAGCAGTAATGCGGCTACATGAAAGTCCTTCAAATCGTCCCCAATGCCTCTCAGGCATTCTACAATCTCTAGAATGCTTGCTATGTAGTCCTGCATATCCTGGCCATTCTGTAGTTTAGACTGGTACAATTTTCTCATGAGATAAAGTTTATTGCTTAAATTTATCCTCTCATGCACCTTTTGCAGCTGCTCCCACATTTCTCTTGCAGCTTCACTTTTACACACATGCACAATCTGATCATCATCTATACTGAGTGATATGGTACTTTGTGCTTTCTGATCCATCTCTATTCACTCCTGTGATACTGGGTCAGGTTTAGGCTCCTGTGTGTATTTCCACGTACCTTCTCTTATCAGCAGCATTTTCACTTTGAATTTCCAGGATTGATAATTCTGGTTAGTGAGACTTGGTACTGTAAACTTCATGGAGTTGCTGCTGCTGGTGGCCATCTTTGCTGTCTTCCTTTCTTTTCTTTTCTCTGTGCTCTGGGGATCTGGGACTCTAGGACTCTGGGCCCATAACCTGTTAGCAGCGGATTAATCAGCGTAACATCCAGAGTCAGCAACACAGAATGTAGATTTATTCACATCCATGTTGAATAGCTTACAGCATGAAATGTGATCAGTCTGGTATCTGCTGTGGCTTGCAGCATGGGAGCATTACAACAACAAGAAGGGAAGAGAAGGAGGGGGCATCCTGTCTGTTTTTTGTTTTTTTTTGTCACTGAACTTTGTTAACAATCTCACAATATATAAAGCAGTACAGTAGTAGTTGTTGCAATACATACAGATCAATATGCATTTTTCCAACAAAGAGTTTAAAAAAAATAACATATTTTAAATCACTGCATCTGTAAAATTGGTAATACTGAAACGATAAATTTTTTCTATGTTTGTATTTTAGAAAATGGAAACATAAACCAAACATTTATTTTGTTACAAAGCGCTGATTTGTTCTTCTAAGGCTATGTTCCCACTTGCAAAAACTCTGCTTTTCTTTGCTACATTTTATCCACACCAAAATACACAATAGCATTCTGCCCTGATTATTGCATTATTTATGTATTTCCCCCTTTTGTTATACTTTTTGTGCAGATTTGAAGCTTTTTTTTTCCAACAAAAATGTTCTTTTAGCTCCAATTTTTTTTATTTTCAGCAGGGTAACGTAATAATAAATAATAATAATAATCTTTATTTTTATAGTGCCAACATATTCCGCAGCTCTTTACAGTTTCAAAACACAAGATACATAAGAAAACATAAGAAAATAGACCCCGAAAAGTGTTGTGCAATTTTTCCTGAGAACGCAGATTCCCCATATGTGAGTGAAAACTACTGTTTGGGTACACGGCAGGTCTCAGAAAGCAAGAAGTGACGTTTTGGAATGCAGACTTTGATGGACTGGTCCGTTAGTGTCATATCGCATTTTGAGAGCCTCTCATGTGCCGAAATAGTGGAAATCCCCCACAAATGACCCCAATTTGGAAACTAAACCCCTTATGGAATTTATCTATATGCTTGGTGAGCCCCTTGAATCCAGAGGTGCTTCACAAAACTTTATAATGATGAACTGTGAAAATGAAAAAAAAAATTCCCCAAAAAATGTTGTTTTAGCCCAGGAGAAAATGGACCCCAATATTTGTTGTGCAATTTCTCCTGAGTACACCAATACCCCATATGTGGAAGGGAAAGGAAGAAGAGTCATAATGGAGTTCAGATTTTGCTGGACTGGTTTGACGGTGCCATATCACATTGTCCGAGCCCCTGAGGTAACAGAAAAGCAGAAACCCCCAATAAGTGACCTCTTTTTTTACAAACTCCCCCCACAACGAATTCATTTAGGGGTGCAGTGGTCACATTGACACCACAGCTGTGTCACAGAATTTTATACCATTGGGCAGTGAAGAAAAGATGATTATATTTCAACAGGTCCCATGGGACCCGTTGAAGCGCATTGTGCGCAAAACGGCTGTTGTCTGTTTTTTTACATTTCTCCCGTACTAATATCCATGCCTATGCCTTGTTTAAATGAAATAAAGTGAACTGCTTTATGAGAACGGTGAGTGCCATCCTATTTTCTTTTTCTACAATGACATGTCATGTTTTTCCTACATGGGATTGAGCACCCGTTCAGTGTGGGTCTTAGGTGTTACATCAATTGCGGTAATTCAGATATTATGCGGGTGATTTCTCTCCAGTAACAGTGTCGGATTTTCTTCTTTGGTTTCTGACTGTAATGGTACTGACCTGGACACTCATATTGCCATGTCATGTTTGCAGTACAATAGATGATAATAAAAAAACTAAATCCAAAAACAATAATGAATTTGAGGGCTTTTTTTACCTTTTCAGATTACATGCAATTTTTTTCATCTTTTTCAACACATTAACTCATTTACCCCCGAGTGTGGTTTGCACATTAACGACCGGACCAATTTTTACAATTCTGACCACTGTCCCTTTATGAGGTAATAACTCGGGAACGCTTCAGCGGATCTTGACAATTCTGAGGTTGTTTTTTCGGGACATACATATTGTACTTCACGTTAGTGTTAAAAATTCTTCAATATAACCTGTATTTATTTGTGTAAAAAATGAAAATTTGGCAAAATTTTTTAAAATTTTGCAATTTTTATGCCCTTAACACCTTCGCAACCCAGCCTGTTTTCACCTTTCTGACCTGGCCAATTTTTAGAATTCTGACCACTGTCCCTTTATGAGGTTATAACTCTGGAACGCTTCATCGGATCCCACTGATTCTGAGATTTTTTTCTTGTGACATATTGTATTTTATGATAGCAGTAAAATTTCTTCGATATGACTTGCGTTTATTTGTGAAAACAACAGAAATTTGGTGAAAATTTTGATATTTCGCAATTTTCCGACTTTTAATTTTTATGCCCTTAAATCAGAAAGTCATATTGCACAAAATAGTAATTAATAACATTTCCCATATAAATAACATTTCCTTTACATCAGCACAATTTTGGAACCAATTTTTTTTTGTTAGGAAGTTGTAAGGGTTAAAAGTTGACCAGCAATTTCTCATTTTTTCATCAAATTTTACAAAACCATTTTTTTTAGGGACCACCTCACATTTTAAGTCACTTTGAGGGTCTAAGAAAATACCCAAAAGTTACACCTTTCTAAAAATAGCACCCCTTAAGTTGCTCAAAACCATATTCAAGAAGGTTATTAACCCTTCAGGTGTTTTACAGGAGCAGAAGCAATGTGGAAGGAAAAAATGAACATTTAACTTTTTAGTCACAAAAATGATCTTTTAGCAACAATTTATTTATTTTCACAAGGGTAAAAGGAGAAAATGGACAGATAAAGTTGTGCAATTTCTCCTGAGTACGCCAATATGTGGGGGAAAACTACTGTTTGAGTGCACGTCAGGGCTCGGAAGGGAAGGAGCACTATACTGTCCTCATACACGTTAGCAGGGTGTGCAATGAGACATGTAGCTAAACCCCCTGTCTTCTTTAAGAAAAGAGGTTGTAAAATTGTAACCTTCTTTTATTGATTGCAAATGTGACAGGAAAGGGTGAAACTATAGGATGCAATAACAGGAGCATTTCAGAATATATAACTGCACAGAGCATAAAATACAGATAGTCTGCAATACACAGTAACATGAGGTAATACATAGGTACCATGAGGTAATACATAGGTACCATGAGGTAATACATAGGTACCATGAGGTAATACATAGGTAACATGAGGTAATATATAGGTACCATGAGGTAATACATAGCTGATGATTACCTATTTAACATAGTAACATAGTAACATAGTTATTAAGGTTGAAGGGAGACTTTGAGTCCATCTAGTTCAACCCATATCCTATCCTAACTTGCCCTAACATGTTGATCCAGAGGAAGGCAAAAAAACCCCATCTGGCAACAGTAAGCTTCACATTGGGGAAAAAAATTCCTTCCCGACTCCACATACGGCAATCAGACTAGCTCCCTGGATCAACGCAATATTAAGGAGACTAGTGTATATACCCTGTAATATTTTACTTTTCAAGAAAGGCATCCAGTCCCTTCTTAAATTTTTGTAGTGAATCACTCATTACAACATCATATGGCAGAGAGTTCCATAGTCTCACTGCTCTTACAGTAAAGAATCCGTGTCTGTGAGTATGCTTAAACCTTCTATCCTCCAGACGTAGAGGATGCCCCCTTGTCCCCGTCACAGGTCTAAGAGTAAAAAGATCATTAGAAAGGTCTTTGTATTGTCCCCACATATATTTATACATTGTAATAAGATCACCCCTAAGCCTTCGATTCTCCAAACTAAATAACCCCAAGTGTAATAACCTGTCTTGGTATTGCAGACCCCCTAGTTCCCTAATAACCTTGGTTGCTCTTCTCTGCACCAGTTCAGCTATGTCTTTCTTATACACCGGAGACCAGAACTGTACACAGTATTCTAAGTGTGGTCGCACTAGTGACTTATATAGAGGTAAAATTATGTTCTCCTCATGAGCATCTATGCCTCTTTTAATGCATCCCATTATTTTATTTGCCTTTGCAGCAGCTACTTGACTCTGGCCACTAAATGTGAGTTTGTCGTCCACCCATACACCCAGGTCTTTTTCAGTGACTGTTTTGCCCAGTGTTTTACAATTAAGCACATAATTATACAACTTGTTCGTTCTACCCAAGTGCATGACCTTACATTTATCCCCATTAAAGCTCATTTGCCATTTATCAGCCCAAGCTTCTAGTTTACATAAATCCTCCTGTAATATAAAATTGTCCTCCTCTGTATTAATTACCCTGCAGAGTTTAGTGTCATCTGCAAATATTGAAAGTCTTAGTTACTCACCGGTTAATGGTATTTTTCGGAGTCCATGACAGCACCACCTGAGAGAGGGGATCCGCCCTTTAGGAACAGGAAACCTACAGATACAAAAAGGGTGGCACCTCTCCCACGCATCAGTTGGATTACAGAGCACAAGAGGACTTCCAAGGTTAATGCATGATTTATGTACAGTATTCTTTACAATTATAACTTTTATCACCAGTGAGCATATACAAGAAAAAAGACGTGCACACCCCAATTAAACAAAAGGGAGGGAATATACGGGTGCTGTCATGGACTCCGAAAAATACCGTTAACCGGTGAGTAACTAAGACTTTATTCGGTCGTCCATGACAGCACCACCTGAGAGATTTACAGAGAGTAATATCAGCTTTAGGGAGGGACTACAGCCTGCAGCACCCTTATACCAAAAGAGAGGTCTGTGGAAGCACCCAGGTCTAGCCTATAATGACTATAAAAGGTGCTCGGAGAGGACCAAGTAGCCGCCTTACATATCTGGTCGATGGAGACTTCTGATCTTTCGGCCCATGAGGTTGCCATTGCTCTGGTGGAATGCGCCCTCAGCTTTCCGGGTGGCGACCTGCCCTTTGATGTGTATGCTATTGCAATCGCCTCTCTAATCCATCTGGCTAGTGTATTTTTTGATGCTCTACAACCTTTTCTGGGGCCTTGATGGGAGATAAATAGGGCATTATCTTTCTTCCAGGGATCGGTGACTGACAGATATTCTATGAGGCCTCTCCTGACATCCAGGGTGTGTAGTTTCCTTTCCTTCTCGTTAGTTGGATTAGGGAGGAAGGATGGCAGAACTATCTCCTGTGTCCTATGGAAACTAGAAACTACCTTTGGCAAGTACGCTGGATCAGGTCTAAGTATTACCCTATCCTCTTTAAACTGTAAATAAGGAGGACACCTAGATAAAGCCTGAATATCGCTTATTCTGCGAGCTGATGTTAGAGCTACCAGGAAGGCTACCTTGAGGGACAGGTTTTTTAGGGAAACCGACGAGATAGGTTCGAATGGAGTCTCTGTCATAGCAGTGAGGACTAGGTTCAAGTCCCACGGCATAAACCTATCCTTCATTATTGGCCTGGATCTACCTGCTGCCTTAATGAATCTGCTTATCCAATATTTACCAGCAATGTTACAGCTAAACAGAGCCCCCAAGGCTGACACTTGTACTTTAAGGGTACTGGTAGAGAGTCCCATGTCTAGACCTTTTTGTAGGAACTCTAATATCTGCATTATAGGTGCTGAATCCCCAGCGATTACTTCTGAGTTTTGAAGGAATTTTTTCCAAATCCTAACGTAAATTTTTGTGGTAATGATTTTCCTACTTTTAAGTAGGGTGTTAATTAGGTCTGCGGAGAAACCCTTTTCTTCTAATAATGACCGTTCAAACTCCACGCCGTCAGATGAAGGCCAGCCACCTGAGGATGGAAGACTGGGCCCTGGGACAGGAGATCCGGGATGTCCGGCAGAACCCAAGGATCGGACACCGACATGGTCCTGAGGCATGAGAACCATGCTCTCCTGGGCCAAAACGGAGCGATAACTATCACCCTTGCTCTGTCTTTCCTGATTTTCCTCATCACTAGGGGTAGAAGAGATAGGGGAGGGAAGGCGTAGGCTAGTTTGAAGTCCCAGTTTATCAGGAAGGCATCTACTGCCAGAGGATTTTCTCTGGGATTCAGGGAGCAGAATTGTTTCAATTGCGTGTTGTCTCTGGTGGCGAATAGGTCTACCTCTGGATATCCCCACTTTTGAACAATCAGATTGAATATGGAGGTGTTTAAAGACCATTCCCCTTGCTTTAGCCGATTGCGGCTTAAAAAGTCTGCCGTGATGTTGTCTTTTCCTTTTATATGCAATGCTGTTAAAGATAGGAAGTATTGTTCTGCTAGATGGAACAACCGCTCTGCTACAAACATCAGGGGTCTGGAACGAGTCCCACCTTGGTGATTGATGTATGCCACGGTGACCTGATTGTCGGAGAACACTCGCACGTGATGGCCCTGTAGGTACACAAGGAGCTTTTTAGCCGCCTGTTCTACTGCCGTCAATTCTTTTAGGTTAGATGACATTCCTAACTGATGATGTTGCCATTGGTCCTGGACTAAAATTTCACCCATATGAGCTCCCCAACCGTAAGGACTAGCATCCGTGGTGACTATGCGGGTTACGTTATACTCCCAGGGCACCCCTTTTGATAAGTTATCCTTGTCTAACCACCACTCTAGGGACTCCCTTGTGTTACGGGATAAGGTTAGCTGACCCTCCAAGTAACCTCCAAGGACTTTTTGATGTAATAAGACCTCGCTCTGTAGTTTACTTGCATGAAACTGGGCCCACTGGACTGCCGGGATACAGGCCGAAAGAGAGCCTAGAAGGGACATGGCTTTTCTGAGGGACATGGTGGGGTTATTGGAGGCGTTCAGGATCTGATAATGGAGGCGAACAAGCTTGTCCGGAGGCAGACGGCATTCCTGTTTTTCAGAATCCAGGGTTAGGCCCAAAAATTGTTGGACTTTCATTGGTTGCAACCGGGACTTTTTGACGTTCAGCAACCATCCTAACCGTTCTAGGGCAGACATTGCCTTTTGTAGCTGTTGTAAACAATGGTTCGCCGTTTTACCTACAATAAGAAAATCGTCCAGGTAGGGGATCACCAGAATGTTCGATTCACGTAGATGGGCCATGACCTCCGCTATCACCTTAGTAAACACTCGGGGAGCGACTGCCACTCCAAAAGGGAGGGCCGCATATTGGAAATGTCGAATTGACCCATCCAACTGAACCGCCACTCTGAGGAACCGCTGATGGCCTGCATGGATGGGTATATGGTAGTATGCGTCTTTTAAATCTAACACCACCATGAAGCAGTTTTGGAACAGCAATTTTATTGCAGATTTAATCGTTTCCATCTTAAAGGGACGTATGACCAAAAACTTGTTGAGGGCTTTAAGGTTAATTATTGTCCTAAAGGAGCTGTCCGGTTTGCGGACCAGGAACAGAGGGGAGTAGAATCCCTTCCCCCAATCTTCCTCTGGAACCTCTATCAGGACTTTCTTAGCGCACAGGTTATGAACCTCGGCTTCCAGGGCAGCTTGTTCTGCCGCAGACGACCTGAGAGGGGTGATTTTAAATTGATCAAGGGGAACCCTAGAAAACTCTAGTCGTAGTCCCACGGCTATTATCCCCAATATCCAGCTGCTATTGGAGATCAGAGACCAGGATGGGTAGAAGGCAGCTAGTCTCCCTCCTACTGGGGCAACTAGTCATTGGGGCGGCTTTTTCGTATCCCGAGCTGGACCTTCCTGGCGCCCTCCCCCAAACATGAATCCTGTACCTTTCCTTTTTTTATCATCCCATCTGCCCTGATCTCTGGACGGCCTTCTCCGGAAAAACCCTTTCCTGGCAAAGGGACGTCTGTAAGAGGGGTTCGGGAGACTGGGAAATTTCTTTTTGTCATCTCCAACTTTCTCCAACAATTCGTCCAAGACGGCATGACGGACGATCTGTAGAGAGTCCTGTCCTCTAGGAACAGGAAACCAACTGATGCGTGGGAGAGGTGCCACCCTTTTTGTATCTGTAGGTTTCCTGTTCCTAAAGGGCGGATCCCCTCTCTCAGGTGGTGCTGTCATGGACGACCGAATAAATTCTACTCTCTATGCCCCCTACAAGGTCATTAATAAATATGTTAAAAAGAAGCGGGCCCAAAACTGACCCCTGTGGTACCCCACTGCTAACCGTGACCCAGTCCGAGTGTGCTCCATTAATAACCACCCTTTGTTTCCTATCCCTGAGCCAGCTCTTAACCCACCTACACATATTTTCCCCTATCCCCATTGTTCTCATTTTATGTATCAACCTTTTGTGTGGCACCGTATCAAAAGCTTTTGAAAAGTCCATGTACACCACGTCCACTGCATTCCCTTGGTCCAGTCCGGAACTTACCTCTTCATAAAAGCTTATCAGATTAGTCTGACAGGAACGGTCTCTTGTAAACCCATGTTGATATTGGGTCATAAGGTTATTCTTCTCCAGATACTCCAGTATAGTATCTCTTAGAAAACCCTCCAGGATTTTACCCACAGTTGAGGTTAAACTTACTGGCCTATAATTTCCAAGTTCAGTTTTTGTCCCCTTTTTGAATATTGGCACCACATTTGCTATATGCCAGTCCTGTGGTACAGACCCTGTTATTATGGAATCTTTAAAGATTAAAAATAGTGGTCTATCTATGACTGTGCTTAATTCCTGCAGTACTCGTGGGTGTATCCCATCCGGGCTCGGGGATTTGTCAATTTCAGTGATTTGTAGACGCCGCCGTACTTCCTGCTGGGTTAAGCAGGTGACATTTAATGGAGAATTTTTATCCCTGATCATGTTATCTGTCATGGGATTTTCTTGTGTAAATACTGTTGAAAAAAAGTCATTTAGCATATTGGCTTTTTCCTCATCCTCATCCACCATTTCACCCAGACTATTTTTAAGGGGACCAACACTATCATTTTTTAGTTTCTTACTATTTATGTAGTTAAAGAATATTTTGGGATTATTTTTACTTTCTCTGGCAATGAGTCTCTCTGTCTCAATCTTTGCTGTCTTGATTTGCTTTTTACAGAATTTATTTAATCTTCTGTATTTATTTAATGCCTCATCACTACCTACTTGCTTTAATTCTCTAAATGCTTTATTTTTATCTCTTATTGCGCCCCTTACAGCTCTATTTAGCCATAGTGGTTTCCTCCTATTTCTCGCATGTTTATTCCCATACGGTATATATTGTGCACAGGTCCTATTCAGGATGCTAATAAACATCTCCCATTTTCTTTGTGTATTTTTATGTCTCAGGAGATCGTCCCAGTTAATTACACCAAGATCATCTCTCATCCGTAGGAAATTTGCCTTCCTGAAGTTTAGTGTCCTTGTAACCCCTCTACTACACATCTTATTAAAGGATACATGAAAACTTATTAATTTGTGATCACTATTACCCAAGTGACCCTCAACCCTTACATTTGATATGCGGTCTGGCCTGTTGGTTAATATTAGGTCTAGCAGTGCCCCCCCTCTTGTTGGGTCCTGAACCAGTTGTGAAAGGTAATTGTCTCTCATCGTTGTCAGAAACCTGTCACCTTTGCTGGAACTGCAGGTTTCGGTTCCCCAATGTATTTCAGGGTAGTTGAAGTTCCCCATAATAATGACTTCTCCTTTAGTCGCTGCTTCATCTATTTGCTTTATGAGGATATTCTCTGTAGCTTCCATTATTTTTGGAGATTTATAACAAACCCCTATCAGTAATTTATTATTTTTCCCCCCTCCCCTTATCTCTACCCACAGGGACTCTACATTTTCATTAGATTCATATATATTATCACGAAGGATGGGTTTTAAGGATGATTTTACATATAAACACACGCCTCCCCCTCGCTTATTTGTACGGTCATTTCTGAACAGACTATAGCCCTGTAAATTAACAGCCCAGTCATGGCTCTCATCCAGCCATGTCTCAGATATCCCCACCATGTCATAATTATGTTCCAACAACATTAACTCCAATTCCTCCATTTTGTTGGCGAGACTTCTGGCATTAGTATACATGCACTTTATGTATCTCTCTGTACCTCTATTCTTTCTTAAATTATTAACTGTTCTAACCCCACCCCCCATGCCACCCCCAATGTCATTATTTGTGCCCAGGTCTCTATCTGCACTGTCTTCCCCTCCTATAAAAGGAATACCCTCCCCCCCATCCCTAGTTTAAACACTCCTCCAAACTTCTAGCCATTTTCTCCCCCAGCACAGCTGCACCCTCCCCATTGAGGTGCAGCCCATCCCTAGCGTAGAACCTGTAGCCAACTGAGAAGTCGGCCCAGTTCTGCAGGAACCCAAACCCCTCCTTCCTACACCAATTCCTGAGCCACTTATTAACCTCCCTAATCTCCCGTTGCCTCTCTGGCGTGGCACGTGGTACAGGAAGTATTTCCGAAAATACCACCTTGGAGGTCCTTGCTTTAATTCCCTGAAATCATCTTTAAGGACCTTCCACCTACCTCTAACTTTGTCATTTGTGCCAATATGCACCATGACCGCTGGATCCTCTCCAGCCCCTCCCAGTAATCTGTCAACCCGATCAGCAATGTGTCGGACTCGAGCGCCAGGTAGGCAGCACACCGTTCGACAATCCCTGTCTTTGTGACAGATTGCCCTATCTGTTCCCCTAATAATTGAGTCTCCCACTACCAGAACCTGTCTGGCCTGCCCTGCTCTCCTATTTCCCCCCTTACTGGAGCAGACACTCCTCCGGCTTTCAGAGGACATGCCTTGCTGCAGCAGTGCTACTCCTGCACTAACACTCCCCTCATCTGCCAACTTAGCAAACTTATTGGGGTGTGCCAGATCAGGACTAGCCTCCCTGGTGCTCTTCCCTCTACCCCGCCTTCTAACTGTCACCCAGCTAGCTGCTTCATTGTCCTGCAGCTCCAACCTAGCATCCCCCCCCTCATCTATCCCATTGAGCGTCTGCTCAGTGAGCAGAAGACTCCTTTCCATATTGTCTATGGATCTCAGTGTTGCCAGCTGCACATTTAGATCCAGTATCTGGGCTTCCAAATGCACAACATGCTCACATCTTGCACAGCAGTATGCACCCTCGACCGGCTGTTCAAGGATTTCATACATGCGGCAAGACGTGCACTGGATGGCATTGGCAATAGTGGAGCACATCCTAATGGGGATTGCACCAGACAATAAGATAAGCAAAAATAAATTAAAAAAAAAAAAGTATTAATATAACAGCAATTCAGTAAGACCTCCCTTGGAAACGCCCTGAATCTAAAGTCACTGAATTTCAAGTCACACACTTACCACAGTTCGCACTTACGCTCAGGTCACACTCAGCAGCTCGTTCACACTCGCTCAGGAAGAAGATTTAAAAGAGTTTTTTTGTTTTTTTTTCCCCTTTTACCAGCACACCACCTTGCTGCTCAATGCACTTCCAAAAGGAGTTGAGCCCCAACCAGCTGCCCCTTATAAACCCTTAATTACTGTATGAACTCCCACCCTTAATTAACCCCTTGTGAATATAGTTACACCTCAAGATTTAAATGCAATATAGTTTACCCTTAAAAACACAGATAGTAAAATAAGAGATTAACCCTGAAGAGAGAAAATATAGGTTAAACAAACCCCCAAAGCCCCCCAAAAATTGAACAGGTAGAAAGCACTCAGCAACCTACAATTCAGCAACTCACACAGGTATTTGTTATAGGTTTTCCAAATACCTCTTCACTGAATTTCAAGTCACACACTTACCACAGTTCGCACTTACGCTCAGGTCACACTCAGCTCGTTCACACTCGCTCAGGAAGAAGATTTAAGAGTTTTTTTTTTTTTTTTCCCCTTTTACCAGCACACCACCCTGCTGCTCAATGCACTTCCAAAAGGAGTTGAGCCCCAACCAGCTGCCCCTTATAAACCCTTAATTACTGTATGAACTCCCACCCTTAATTAACCCCTTGTGAATATAGTTACACCTCAAGATTTAAATGCAATATAGTTTACCCTTAAAAACACAGATAGTAAAATAAGAGATTAACCCTGAAGAGAGAAAATATAGGTTAAACAAGCCCCCAAAGCCCCACAAAAATTGAACAGGTAGAAAGCAAACAGCAACCTACAATTCAGCAACTCACACAGGTATTTGTTATAGGTTTTCCAAATACCTCTTCACTGAATTTCAAGTCACACACTTACCACAGTTCGCACTTACGCTCAGGTCACACTCAGCTCGTTCACACTCGCTCAGGAAGAAGATTTAAAAGAGTTTTTTTTTTTTTTTCCCCTTTTACCAGCACACCACCTTGCTGCTCAATGCACTTCCAAAAAAAAAAAATGCAACAAACATTATAAACACAGGATTATAACACCTAGATAGTGCTTACCAACTATGCTTAGAGCAGGCTGTTTAAGAAGCATGAAGAACACAAATGGTGTATAGAGATGAGCGACTTTGCCTTTTTTCAGGTCGAGTCGGGTTTCATGAAACCCGACTTTTGCAAAAGTCGGGTAGAAAGAAATCGGACGATTATTGTGAAAAGTCGAAGGCCAACTGAAACACGAAACCCAATGCAAGTCAATGGGGAAGCAAAGTCGGCAGGGAGTGGAGGACAGGAAACACACCTACAGTGCCCTTTTGAATGCCAAAAACATCAATTCTTATTACTGAAGCATTTCAACCTTAATTTACGTCATAATACTAGTTACGCACTGAAAAATGGGGGTTATTTGGCTAAATTTGTGGGGGGGTAGGGCTGGCTCCAGGTTTTCATGTGCTCTGGGCCAAAGAGCGCCCCTTTAACACATAGCACTACTCATGAGGCTCCTATACGGCAGAGAAATAGCGGTATAGTACAATGAAAAATACTTCACTTTTTACATCTCATGACTGATATCCATTTTAAATTCTCCAATAGCTCCAAAAACGGACAGTATATTACTCCATACAGTATTATGGCCACCGCATAGCGCGCTATACAGAGTAATGAGGCCCATATATTTCTCCATACAGAATCATTGGTCCCATATAATGTTTGAAACAGTATATGATGAGCGCCACATAATGCTACAGTATATGTTGGTCCCCATGGATGAAGCTACACTGTCTTATGGGCCCAAATAATGCTCTAGATATAATGGGCCCCATTTCTAATGCTCTAGTGTATAATGGGCCCTGTAAATGGTGTTCCAGTGTCTGATGTTAACCTTTGGAATGCTCCAGTGTATGGTGGGCCCCATATATCATTCTCCAGAGTATAGTGCTCTCCAAAAATTGCTGTCCCAACATTGAAAACAATTAAATAAGTCTCCTCAAATAAGTCTCCTTGCTAGGGAATCCCTGTACTAGTCTGGGCGTACAGACGTGATGTCATTGTGCTCTCTGATCAGAATATCACTGTCAGGAAACGCGGAAGACGTCATGGCGGTGGAGCAGGGAGAGGTAAGAATTTCAACTTTGCAAGTGCTGTGATCCTGAGCCACTCGTTGGCGACGGTACTGGCACAGGGCCCCTCATAGTACGGCGGTGTGTCTGACGGTGGGTGGGCCGAGCCTGCACTTTCATCTGCACCTTCCTCTTTGTCACCGTGTAAGGTGGTACAGTATATGGGAAGGGTAACCTGAGTTTCATCAGGGTCAGATTCTGGCTGTGTAGAGTGCGAGGGGAATGTAGTGGTCTGGGTCAATTTACCAGCAGAATCATCTAGCAGTGGCTGGGCATCAGTGCACTTGTGGCGCCCCCAGGAGTACGGTTACCACAGTGGCATAACCATAATCCTAGGGATTGTGATGTCATGCTTGGGAGCAACGAAGGATCTCTCTAGCAGTTAAACCAACACACAACACATTTCCCACTCCAGGCCAGCAGGGAGACCTTTGAACCTGACTGCTGAGGAGCTGCTCTCTGTGATCTGGAGGAGGTAAGTTAGGGCAGTCTGTGAAGGGAAGGGGAAGAGTGTGGACGTGAGAAGGGGAGCTGGAGAATGAGCAGAGTTAAAGCTCACTCCTAGCTGGAGCGCATGGTCCGGATTCCGGTCTCCGAGTTTGTAGGGACACTGACGTTCCAGCAGCAGAAACCGGAGGAAGCAGCAGCTGTATATGCTCTGTACCCAACTAAGGCTCGGAGGCCCCAGCAGCGACGTGTGGGAGCCAGAAGGAAAAGGCTACGGGCTGCCTGCCATATGAGAAAATTCCAAGAGAGAGTCAACAGGGGGAACTTTATTGAATTCAGCACTGCAAGTACCTCAGATAAGCGCTAGAATGGAGGCCACACTACCTATCTGCAGAGAGAGAATTCCAAATTGGCTTCCAGGCTGACCAACTCCTTCTCCATCTGTACTCTGGGTCCTGGACGGCATTTACCAAGTCCAGGTAAAGGAACTGCACGACTTTGTCTGTCCTCTTTCTCCTGCGCCTGGCGCACGGCTCTGCTACATCCTGCACTGCACACCATCTACCAACTCTTTCATCTGCCCTGTGACAACGGCCCTACCTGTGCAGGGCTTCTACATCTTACGTGCACCACAACATCTGTCCCAGAGAAGCGCCACTGCAGCGCTGGTCAATCTAATCAGAAACCACAGGTGGCATCACGTATCATTCACCTAAAAACGTAATTCGCCCCTTTGCATGGATGCCCAGGGCCACGGAACGGGTCACCACCACCGTGACACATCCCTGTGAGACATCGGCCCGGTACCGATTAACCCCACTGCCCTGGCTGGCCACCCACACTCCATGTCAGATTCATCTTGGACTGGGGAATTCACGATTTGACTTGATAACGCAGGCATGGTATGATAGAAAGAGCTACATGGACTAATGTGAAGTGTGGCCTGCTGCATAATTCACTTTGGTTGGGGGTGCAGGACACAAGGAAAGGGGTTCTTCCTGACCAGGAGCCAGCACTTGACTACTCAGTGCTTGCATTTTTTGAAACTTCAGAAGGGGGGGGCATATTTGCTGGAGTCTGTTTCGGCAATGTAAGCCCAAACCAGTTCCTCATGCTCTGGCTTTAAAAGCGGTTAACCTACTCCCAGAAAAGGTAGCCTTCCAGGCGTTCCGGAGCCAGACCATGACGCAGGCTCAACACCTCCTGCCTTAGCTGCTATTGTGCTTTTGCCACTACCAGCAGATGCACCACCACCATCAGCACCAGCTGGCCCCCCCACGCCCACGTCTGCGGCCTCTTCCACCAAACTTCCAAATTTAGCACAAAATAGACACAAAATAACATCAGATATACAGTATGGCAATGGCACTGTATCAGAAGCGTACAGCTCTATTCAGTCAAAGGATAATTGTCAATCTCCATATATATTCCATCAGTCATGCAGAGACGCTCACAGGTTCAGTATGGATTACACAAGAATATAAAAAGTAGACAAAGTGTACAGTATCAGCAGATAGCAGGTATATATAGCATAGTTTAAACATTAACAATGTACGTTTATATATTAGGAGTAGTGTTGAGTCACCCCGCTAGTGTTTTGGTTCGTCGCACAGGAGGCAAGTTCATCGAATGTTCGTCGAACCACATTGAAAACAATGGCAGGCAAACACAAACACATACAAACACATAGAAAACAATTACAAAACACCTTAAACGGTGTCCCAAAGCTGACAAAATGCTCAGAAGACAAAAATAACATATGGAAAAGGGCAACTACATTTAGAAAAGAGGTGGAGGAGTAAAAGGAGGAGGTGGAGGAGACACAGATATAGGCTTGTCATGCCCTTATGAAGTCAAGAAAGGCTGGACTAAAAATGTAAAAAACAAACCAAAAAAAAAAAAAATGAAATCGAACACGATCATATACCGTCGGACTTCCCACCAATAAATTATGCCAACTGGTGATCGGGCGGCGTTATTCCCACGAACATCCAAACAGCGTCCATGAAGGCAAAGTGTTTGCTTTCCGGGGGCAGTATGATTGCAAAGCTGAACCTTAAAGGAATGTCCAAAAGGGCACCACCAGGAGTGGAGCCTGCGGCTTCATTGGACTCCACCCGGGAAACCACTACCATGCCACCTCAAGAAAAGATGCACACATTGAAAGCTTTGTCAATTCTGTGTGTGGTGTGGTATGTCTGTTTGTAGTTGTGCTAACGATTTGTCAGCTTTATTCCGTTAACGAACGAGACTCCGGCATGCCCCCTCGGTACGCATCAAGCTTATTAGAGGGATACGCGAGGCTCTGGCACACGAGATCGAGAAATGTCAGGTGTATCATGGCCTTACATGTCTGGGGCTGCATGCGCGCTACACTGAAAGGACCAGCTTTTGTCACTTACAGGTGCTGATAACCCGCTGAACACTGTTAGTGATGGGGATCTGTGATTCCAATTATTCCTCGCGAACGATGATTTCCCAGTAGGTGCAGGTCAACCTCAATTACGGAATTAGGCCTAACCGGCATTCCTGACAAAATGAAAAAATTACGTGTCCAAACCACAGTTGCTGTAGCTTGCTTAACAGCTCGGCAGCCGTTCTCAGGCCCAGTATGGATTCAACAAGATTCTAGAAAGTTGATAAAGGGTACAGTTTCGCCGGATAACACGTATATATGTAGCATTGTTTACACATTAAAAACCTATGTATATAGATCAGGAGGCAGGCTCAGACGTTCTCAGGCCCAGTATGGATTTGACATGATTGGACAAAGGTGATAAAGGGTACAGTTTCACCGGATAACACGTATATATGTAGCATTGTTTACACATAAAAAACCTATGTATATAGATCAGGAGGCAGGCTCAGACGTTCTCAGGCCCAGTATGGATTTGACGTGATTGGACAAAGGTGAGAAAGGGTACCGTATCACTGGATAACAGGTATGTATAGCATAGTTTACACATTAAAAACCTATGTCTATAGATCAGGAGGCAGGCTCAGACGTTCTCAGGCCCAGTATGGATTTGACCAGATTGTACAAAGTTGAGAAAGGGTACATTATCACTGGATAGCAGGTATATACATCATAGTTTAAACATTTAAAATCTCCGTGTTCTCAGTATGGATTAGACAACAATCTAAAAAGTTGAAAAAAGGAAATGTATTTGAAGCGTAGACCAGTATACACTTTTGGTGGTATTTTTTAATCTTCATTTATATTTCTGTCTCAGTAAGACAGTCCAGACTCTCCACAATAGGAAATGAGATGCATACAATTACTGACACAAAGTCTAGTGATTGCAGAAATCTAGGAATTACTATTCACGGGAAACACTTCCGTCACAATTCTCAGAGGCGATGCTGACCCTCAATTAATTAGTGTGTGGAGACAGCAAAAACCTTTGTTTGTGAAGAAAGTCTTGCTGTATCGCAGTACCGTTGATCCCATCGCCGTTACTCATATCCATCCAATTTTGATCACAGGGAGAGATGTAAACATGGTGCTCACTGCCTATCATGATCTGTCACGTAACTTTGGAGTGCAAAACACAGAAGCCACAGGCCGTAGGCGATTCAATTGGATTGGCATGAGAGGGCACATTTAAAAATGTGCGCTGGAATGTCACACGTCTGTGGGTAGGAAAACTGTGAAAGCTGATGACAAACCACCACTGCATCTCATTGCAAGTCGACGTCCATAAGAAATGGAAGCCGTTGATCATCTGAAGCTAGATCCCGGCCACCGGGACAGGGCATAGCTGCGTCTTAACCATCATCTTCTATCAGTTCACCAAATTTGTAGTGGCAGTCCCAGTGAAGGATTTGACAGCCCAAACTACACAGCGGAGGAGCAGGGAGAGGTAAATATTGCAAATGCTGGGGCCCTGCCCAAGAAAGGGGGGCACACTCGTGGGCGTCAGTACTGGCACTGGGCCCCTCATAGTACGGCGGTGTGTCTGACGGCGGGTGTGCACCCTCACCATCAGAGACACTTGATTGCACTATGAGGGACCCTGTGCCAGTGCCCGCGCCCAAGAGTTGGCTCACCCACCTGTCCAGGGCAATGGCACTTGCACGGTTGCGTGCGCTAGGTGGTGACCCCAGCCATGGGGGAAGGAGGCAGCCCAGTTAGGGAGGTTTACAAAATGGCATATGTTGATGAGGGACATTCACCTGCTGCTAAAGGCGAAATTGGTCAAGTCCCAGGAAGAGGAGTACCAAAGAAAGACATTTTTCTGGCAACCTATGTGTCATCAGGGTAAGGTGTGACAAAATCCTTGGAAACCCATGCATGGTTCATTTTAATGAAGGTTAGATCATCCACATTTTGGGTCGAGAGATGAGTCCTTTTTTCTGTGAGGATTGATCCAGCAGCAATGAAGACTATTTCCGATCGCACACTTGCAGCTGGGCAAGCGAGCTCCTGTAAGGCATATTGGGCCAATTCAGGCCAGGCGTCTAGTTTAGCGGCCCAATAGTCAAATGGGAATGACCTGTGAGGGAGAACATCGATATGGGACAAGAAGTAGTTTGTAACCATAGTTGACAACTGCTGTCTCCTGTCACTTTCAATCGATGCAGTATTACCAGTCGTGTGAGCGGGACTTGAAGAATCAGTCCACAACATGGTCATGAAACCCCTTTCTCCAACGCCACTTCTGATGTGTGCACCACCAACACCTCCTCCAAGTTGCCCCCGGCCGCTACGGCTCGTGTGAGAACCATCGCCGCTGCTGTGTGCTGGGAATGCCTCAACCAACCGGTTTACCAGAGTTGCTTGTTTGTTAGCCAATATTAGGTCAAGGTTCTCCTGTGGCATGATGTTTTGGAATTTGCCTTTATAGCGTGGATCCAGGATGCTGGCCAACCAGTAGTCATCATCGTTCATCATTTTGGCAATGCGGGGGTCCCTTTTTAGGATCTGCAAGGCATAATCTGACATGTGGGCCAATGTTACCGGTGTCAATGATGCACTGCGAGTGCTGGGTGGAGGAGCACTTTCTGGCAAATCCACATCCCTCCAGTCACGCACAAAGCCTGTACCAGACCTTGCCACACCATTTTCTCTTGCCCCACGAGAAGCATCCTCCTCCCCTAAATAATCATCCCTATCATCATCCTCCTCCTCCTCTTCTTCCTCCACCTCATCCAGGAGAGGTCCCTGAGCAGACAATGGCTGACTGTCATCAAGGCTTCCCTCCTCCTCTTCCTCATCATCCTCGTCTGCAGACGCCTGCTCCTTAATGTGCGTCAAGGTTTGCATGAGCAGACGCATAAGTGGGATGCTCATGCTTATGATGGCGTCGTCTGCGCTTACCAGCTGTGTGCATTCCTCAAAGCACTGAAGGACTTTACAGAGGTCTTTCAGCTTCGACCACTGCATACCTGACAACTCCATGTCTGCCCTCAAAGTGCCTGCCCGTGTATCCTCCCACAAATGCATTACAGCCTGCCTCTGTTCGCACAGCCTCTCCACCATGTGCAGGGTGGATGTCCACCTTGTTGCAACGTCGATAATTAGGTGGTGCTTGGGAAGGTGGAGCAATCGCTGCAGCTTCTGCATACAATTGGAGTGTACGGGCGACCGGCGGATGTGCGAGCACAGTCTTCGAACCTTATGGAGCAGGCCTGTTAACTCCGGATAATTATTGAGGAAGCACTGCACCACAAGGTTCAAGGTTTGAGCCAAGCAAGGTATGTGTCTGAGTTTTGAAAGGGCTATGGCTGCCACAAAATTCCGGCCGTTATCACTTACTACCTTGCCTGCCTCAAGATGTAGACTGCCCAGCCATGACTCAGTTTGTCGCTGAAAGTAGTCGGCCAGTACCTCCGCGGTGTGTCTGTCGCCCAAACTCATCATCTTCAACACAGCCTGCTGATGCTTTCCACTAGCTGATCGATAGGGGGACACCTCGTGTGCAACACTGGCAGCTACGGATGGAGTGCTAGTGCGACTGTGCTCTGTGGACGAGCTTTCGCTTCTGGAGGAGGAGGAGGAGGGTCGAACGCCTACCGCCAACTGTTTCCTATACCGTGGGCTAGGCAGCACTGTCCCACCACCGCTGTCCCCTGTGGACCCTGCATCCACAACATTAACCCAGTGCGCAGTGATGGACACGTAACGGCCCTGACCATGCATCAGTTGTGAAGTGCACCTTTCCACTCACTGATTGCTTGAGTGCATGGACAATGCTGTCTTTCACATGAAGGTGGAGGGCTGGGATGGCTTTGCGTGAAAAGAAGTGGCGACTGGGTAGGTCATATCGTGGTACTGCGTAGGCCATGAGTTCGCGGAAAGCTGCTCTTTCAACCAAGCAATAGGGCATCATCTCTAACAAGATTAGTTTGGCAATGTGGGCGTTCAAACCCAGTGTACGCGGATGAGTACTTTCTTGTCCTACTCATAGTCACTGGTAGGGTGAGCTGGACTTGAGAGCTGCATATGGTGAAACTGGCAGTGGACATGGCGGACTGAGAGAGGGTTGATGATGGTGATTGAGTTGGTGTTCTTTCTGATGGCCTAGATTCAGTCTTTCGTTGCAATAACAGTGTGATTCCCTTACTGATTTGCCCTTACGACGATTTGCCCTTGGGACGACAACTCAACATTTGCTGCTTGGGGTGTGCTAACCGGTAGGCTTACAGTGGGGGAAACAATGTAGTGTTGCTGACTACCTTCTTTGGGAGCAGTTGCACATGTGGCACATGGGTTTTGGTAGTCCGTCCACGCTTGCAAGTGCATGGTGGTTAAATGTCTTAGCATGCAACTGGTATTCAAATTTCTCAGATTTTTCCCTCGGCTTAAGGTCTTTGCCCACTCCTTACAGATAACCTTTGCCTGATCATTTGGATTTTGTTCAAAAAAGTGCCGCACTGCACTCTTCCTACTAGGGAAGACATTTTGAGGCCTTGCACGCTGTGCTATTTTGACCGTCTGGCCAAGCTGACCTGCAACTCTTTTGGTTATTGTAAGCTGTTTTTGGACTGCTCCGGGCCTGCCAGATAACAGCTGTTGCAATGTCGATGCCGGCTGCGGATGCTCCTCCTCCTCTTCTGAGCTATTGGCAGTGCACCCTCTTCCCCCAATGGATGCCAATCTGGGTCAACAACTGGGTCATCCATCACCTCCTCTTCAGTGTCATGTGCACCTTCCTCTGTGTCACCGTGTATGGTGGTATAGTATGCGGGAAGGGGCACCTGAGTTTCATCAGGGTCAGATTCTGGCTCAGTACACTGCGAGGACAATGTAGTGCTCTGAGTAAATGTACCAGCAGAATCATCTATCAGTGGCCGTGCATCAGTGCACTCCATGTCACATTCATCTTGGCCTGGGTAATTCACGATTTGACTTGATAACCCAGGCATGGTATGTGAAAACAGCTCCATAGAGTAATCTGTAGTGTGGCCTGCCGCATCCTTCGATTTTGGTTGGGGTGAAGGACACAAGGAAAGTTGTGGTTCATGACCATGAGCCTCCAATGACGACTCAGTGTTTTTATTTTTTAAAATTTCAGAAGAGGAGGCGATAGAACTGGAGGCTGTGTCAGCAATGTAAGCCAAAATTTGTTCTTAAAGCTCCGGCTTTAAAAGCGGTTTACCTACTCTCAGAAAAGGGAGCCTTCGAGGCCTTGTGGAGCCAGACGATGACGCAGGCTCAACACCTCCTGCATTAGGTGCTATTATGCTTTTGCCACTACCAGCAGATCCACCACCAACACCAACAACATCATTACCAGCTGCCAACCCCTGCCCACTTCCACGGACTCTTCCTCCACACTTCCTCACTTTTGGGGAAAATGTCCCCAAAAAAACAACAACTCTATGGTCCTGTAAAACAAGGTACAAGGTGTATTTAGTTGTGGGGAGAATTGGAAACTCTGTAGACTTCAGGACACAGTTGGATATTGTCAGGCCCTGTTTATATTACACCACAATGTGACAGTCAGATTCTGGATGGTCTTAGAAAGGTGTATAGAGGACTGTTGAGAATTGGAATCTCTCTAGACTTCAGGACACAGTTGGATACTGTCAGGCCCTGTTTATATTACACCGCCATGTGACAGTCAGATTCTGGATGGTCTTAGATGTATAGAGGACAGGTGAGAATTGGAATCTCTCTAGACTTCAGGACACAGTTGGATACTGTCAGGCCCTGTTTATATTACACCGCAATGTGACAGTCAGATTCTGGATGGTCTTAGAAAGGTGTATAGAGGACAGGTGAGAATTGGAATCTCTCTCGACTTCAGGACACAGTTGGATAATGTCAGGTCCTTTTTATATTACATCGCTATGTGACAGTCAGATTCTGGATGGTCTAAGAAAGGTGTATAGAGGACAGGTGAGAATTGGAATCTCTCTAGACTTCAGGACACAGTTGGACATTGTCAGGCCCTGTTTATACTACACCGCAATGTGACAGTCAGATTCTGGATGGTCTTAGAAAGTTGTATAGAGGACTGTTGAGAAATGGAATCTTTCTAGACTTCAGGAAACAGTTGGATACTGTCAGGCCCTGTTTATATTACACCGCAATGTTACAGTCAGATTCTGGATGGTCTTAGAAAGGTGTATAGGGGACTGTTGAGAATTGGATTTTCTCTAGACTTCAGGACACAGTTGGATATTGTCAGGCCCTGTTTATATTACACTGCAATGTGACAGTCAGATTCTGGGTGGTCTCAGAAAGGTGTACAGAGGAATGTTGAGAATTGGAATCTTTCTAGACTTCAGGACACAGTTGGATACTGTTAGGCCCTATTTATACTACACCGCAATGTGAAAGTCAGATTCTGGATGGTCTTAGAAAGGTGTATAGAGGACTGTTGAGAATAGGAATCTTTCTAGACTTCAGGACACAGTTGGATACTGTCAGGCCCTGTTTATATTACACCGCAATGTGACAGTCAGATTCTGGATGGTCTTAGAAAGGTGTATAGAGGACAGGTGAGAATTGGAATCTCTCTATACTTCAGGACACAGATGGATACTGTCAGGCCCTGTTTATATTACACCGCAATGTGACAGTCAGATTCTGGATGGTCTTAGAAAGGTGTATAGAGGACAGGTGAGAATTGGAATCTCTCTCGACTTCAGGACACAGTTGGATAATGTCAGGTCCTTTTTATATTACATCGCTATGTGACAGTCAGATTCTGGATGGTCTAAGAAAGGTGTATAGAGGACAGGTGAGAATTGGAATCTCTCTAGACTTCAGGACACAGTTGGACATTGTCAGGCCCTGTTTATACTACACCGCAATGTGACAGTCAGATTCTGGATGGTCTTAGAAAGTTGTATAGAGGACTGTTGAGAAATGGAATCTTTCTAGACTTCAGGACACAGTTGGATACTGTCAGGCCCTGTTTATATTACACCACAATGTTACAGTCAGATTCTGGATGGTCTTAGAAAGGTGTATAGGGGACTTTTGAGAATTGGATTCTCTCTAGACTTCAGGACACAGTTGGATATTGTCAGGCCCTGTTTATATTACACTGCAATGTGACAGTCAGATTCTGGGTGGTCTCAGAAAGGTGTACAGAGGACTGTTGAGAATTGGAATCTTTCTAGACTTCAGGACACAGTTGGATACTGTTAGGCCCTATTTATACTACACCGCAATGTGACAGTCAGATTCTGGATGGTCTTAGAAAGGTGTATAGAGGACTGTTGAGAATAGGAATCTTTCTAGACTTCAGGACACAGTTGGATACTGTCAGGCCCTGTTTATATTACACCGCAATGTGACAGTCAGATTCTGGATGGTCTTAGAAAGGTGTATAGAGGACAGGTGAGAATTGGAATCTCTCTAGACTTCAGGACACAGTTGGATACTGTCAGGCCCTGTTTATATTACACCGCTATGTGACAGTCAGATTCTGGATGGTCTTAGAAAGGTGTATAGAGGACTGTTGAGAATTGGAATCTCTCTCGACTTCAGGACATAGTTGGATAAAGTCAGGTCCTTTTTATATTACACCGCAATGTGACAGTCAGATTCTGGATGGTCTAAGAAAGGTGTATAGAGGACTGGTGAGAATTGGAATCTCTCTAGACTTCAGGACACATTTGGATATTGTCAGGCCCTGTTTATATTACACCGCAATGTGACAGTCAGCTTCTGGATGGTCTTAGAAAGGTGTATAGAGGACTGTTGAGAATTGGAATCTCTCTCGACTTCAGAACACAGTTGAATACTGTCAGGCCCTGTTTATATTACACCGCAATGTGACAATCAGATTCTGGATGGTCTTAGAAAGGTGTATTGAGGACTGTTGAGAATTGGAATCTCTCTAGACTTCAGGACACAGTTGGATACTGTCAGGCCCTGTTTAAATTACACCGCTATGTGACAGTCAGATTCTGGATGGTCTTAGAAAGGTTTATAGAGGACAGGTGAGAATTGGAATCTCTGTAGACTTCAGGACACAGTTGGATACTGTCAGGCCCTGTTTATACTACACCGCAATGTTACAGTCAGATTCTGGATGGTGTAAGAAAGGTGTATAGAGGACTGTTGAGAATTGGAATCTTTCTAGACTTCAGGACAAAGTTGGATACTGTCAGGCCCTGTTTATATTACACTGCAATTTGACAGTCAGATTCTGGATGGTCTTAGAAAGGTGTATAGAGGACTGTTGAGAATTGGAATCTCTCCAGACTTCAGGACACAGTTGGATACTGTCAGGCCCTCTTTATACTACACCGCAATGTGACAGTCAGATTCTGGATGGTCTTAGAAAGGTGTATAGAGGACTGTTGAGAATTGGAATCTTTCTAGACTTCAGGACACAGTTGGATACTGTCAGGCCCTGTTTATATTACACCGCAATGTGACAGGCAGATTCTCGATGGACTTAGAAAGGTGTATAGGGGACTGTTGAGAATTGGAATCTCTCTAGACTTCAGGACACAGTTGGATACTGTCAGGTCCTTTTTATATTACACCGCTTTGTGACAGTCAGATTCTGGATGGTCTAAGAAAGGTGTATAGAGGACAGGTGAGAATTGGAATCTCTCTAGACTTCAGGACACAGTTGGATACTGTCAGGCCCTGTTTATATTACACCGCAAAGTGACAGTCAGATTCTGGATGGTATTAGAAAGGTGTATAGAGGACTGTTGAGAATTGGAATCTCTCTAGACTTCAGGACACATTTGGATACTGTCAGGCCCTGTTTATATTACACCGAAATGTGACAGTCAGATTCTGGATGGTCTTAGAAAGGTGTATTGAGGACTGTTGAGAATTGGAATCTCTCTAGACTTCAGGACACAGATGGATACTGTCAGGCCCTGTTTAAATTACACTGCTATGTGACAGTCAGATTCTGGATGGTCTTAGAAAGGTGTATAGAGGACAGGTGAGAATTGTAATCTCTGTAGACTTCTGTAATCTCTGTAGCTGTGGATATTTTGATGAATGATGAAAAAAAAAAGTTTTGGCTCTTTGAAGAAGGGGAAGAAAATGAGAGTGCAAAAAATCAACCATTCCAGAAAGGGTTAAGTGTCAATTTGTTATTTGCTACAAGATCCCATTTCACAAATATTTCCTTGATGGGAACCTTTCGGGTACACAGCGCAAAGTTTTACAACAAATATCAAGGCAGGAAACTTTACATGAAGGATGGCTGATATTGATTCATTGTGTCCTGTCCATCAGCAATAAAGCAAAGGTTGTAACAACTGGTAAGTGGCTCATTGGTCCATCACAAGGCAGATGTGAGCTCCCAAGGAAGCGGTGCAGTAACACATGAATGCTATTTATTGCAGGCAGCCCTTATTTTAACAAGACTGTGGGGACAGCAGTAAATAATAATCTGCAAAAAAAGCATGTACGTGAAAAAACGAGCGACAGAAAGAAATGACCATTATTAGAGTAAAAGTGCGGAATAGTCAAGCAGCGAACACTTGGTGCTGCTCTGAGACAAAGCTAACAGAGAGGTCGTTGTTCATAAGGATCCCTGGAGAAGGAAGGGGAGAGGGAAGGAGGTGGTGCTGCTGCTGCAGCTACTTCTATGGAGGAGGGGGGGGAAGCAGGATGGGTGTGGAGAAGAAGGAGCTGATGGCTTCAGGGAGGAGAGGGAGACATGAGGGGACACAGAGGGGTGGGAGATCCTTCCAAGCTCCTCCTGAGATGATGCACTCCAGCCTCCATTCAGGAGTCACTCACCAACTTCTCACTCAGCTCCTAACTTCATACATAGGGGGATGTTATAAAGGATCAGTTAGGAGGAGGATTGTAAAGTGCCTGGAGTGACTCTATAGGAAACCCTTTATTGAAGGGATGTGAGATCCACAAGCTGCTGAGATGCCAGCTGTCCTCCTGCTGACTAGCGAACACCCCTGGGCTCAGTGTCACCCAGTATGGATCTTACGTTCACCCTAGCCTGAGGTCTGAGGAGGGAAACTGGGCTCTGCGCCTCTCATAGTAAGTACACGTTTTACTTCTAGGAAGCTGCAGGAAGAGGGCGATCTGGGATGGCAGAACTTTCCAATCTTCCTTCTAGGTTATTTCATCATTATAATAAGTATCCAGCACTTATAGAGGCGCTTTGTGCCAAGTTACACATCATCGGCAGAGCTTGGCATAAAATAAGTATATACAGATAGGCGGATAAATTGATAGAGAAGATATCTGATTAATATCACTTTATTATATCTGATACTTGCCGTACTTTTGCACATATACGATTTTCCGTCTCATACATGGCATTACCATATATTTTAGATCTGACACGAAACTGAACAAACACGTTGTAACTGATACCGTTATTGATAGTTGGTAATCACGTTTTGATTCTTAGTCGACATTTATGTTTGTCCTGTGATGTGTCATGAAAAACATTTAGAATATCGGTTGTGAATTTCACCTGCGGATGTGTAAATTACAGCTCATCACCAGTTTGATAGCACAATGATTATCTAAATTCATTATGAGATTATACAAAAAATGCCGTCATTACCTGGATTGACAGATTTATTATTCCTGACCGCTGGTTTGACAGCTTCTCATAAAACGCTTCTATTTGGCACCTTGTGATGCCGCCAGCCTGCTTCATGTGATCTGTTACTGGCCATTCACACTTGTGATGCCGCCAGCCTGCTTCATGTGATCTGTTACTGGCCATTCACACTTGTGATGCCGCCAGCCTGCTTCATGTGATCTGTTACTGGCCATTCACACTTGTGATGCCACCAGCCTGCTTCATGTGATCTGTTACTGGCCATTCACACTTGTGATGCCGCCAGCCTGCTTCATGTGATCTGTTACTTGCCATTCACACTTGTGATGCCACCAGCCTGCTTCATGTGATCTGTTACTAGTGGCCATTCACACTTGTGATGCCACCAGCCTGCTTCATGTGATCCCTTACTGGCCATTCACACTTGTGATGCCACCAGCCTGCTTCTTGTGATCCCTTACTGGCCATTCACACTTGTGATGCCACCAGCCTGCTTCATGTGATCCGTTACTGGCCATTCACACTTGTGCTGCCACCAGCCTGCTTCATGTGATCCCTTACTGGCCATTCACACTTGTGATGCCACCAGCCTGCTTCATGTGATCCCTTACTGACCATTCACACTTGTGATGCCACCAGCCTGCTTCATGTGATCCCTTACTGGCCATTCACACATCAGTAAGCAGGGAAATGTGAAACTGACGGCAGAATAGGGACCTTCAATGTGACTGAAAACCTGTCCTGTACATGTGACTCCGCGGTTCTGGAAACCCACAATCAGATGAATAGGACCATCGCTGAAATTTCCTCAATAAATTTGCTCCTTTTGAATATTCCTGATTCTTTCAGTGACCTGTAGCCTTGGGAATACCAAGAGTTAAAATGAGGACATTGGAAATTACAATTTTCTGTAATAAAATACATTATGAGGAACTAAGCTCTGTCACCTTGGAAATGTCTAATTCTTGAATTTGGCTGTAGAAAACAAGTGCATCATTTATAAAATTAAAAATACTATAAGATGCTTGAATACTGCCGTCGTTTTTATCAAGACAAACTTTACTAAAGTCGGCCAAAGTTAGTTTTAGGGAGTAAGGACAGATGTCGCCAGGTGTTCTAGGTAAAGCGGCCTCCGGGCTATGTAATATTCTACGTACATTGGGTCACTTTTTTTATGACATTCCGTGTAAAGTTTGAGACATAGTTTACATCACCCAACTTTCTCAGACGTCTGAATAGTTCAGCGATAGGCTGAAGCTCTACAAAACTAAGAACTTTAGTCTCCAAGAGCTGGGATGACAGCTACAATGGTTCTTCTAAAACAGGTCTAACTAATGACGGTGGAAAGAGCAACTGGACAGGAGAGACCGGTCAAGGAATTAACTTTAATGAGACTTTTTTTTTTACCTCTTTAAAAACTGACTGTTCCATCAACAGCTGTCAGAAAGATGTATAGTATTCACTGGCAATTCTGTTACTTTGTATAGGACCATATCGTTCTTTAAAGGACCTTATATCAATGATGACGTCTGTGAATTGATGGCGCTATATAAATGGGTAAAATAAAGAAATAAAGTAAAGCATATGGCAAGTGTCTAAAGCCCAGAAAGATCTGAGCTACAGAGAAGTCTGGGCTTGAATGGAGCTCAGGAGATGTTAAAGCTCTCCGCTTACTGTTCACATTCACTTAAAGTATGCCAAAAGCAAAAGAGACTTCAAAGCCCTGGGCAATGTAGAGCGAGCGGCGTTCTGCTCCTGTGTGAGTATATCCATGTGTCTGAACGATTCACATACACCAGAAGCTCATCTAGCAAAACCCAAAACTGCTGTTTATAACCACAGGAAACAAGTACTGTTTCACAGCATGGGTGCAATTGCTTTTCTGCTCCGAAATGTAACGCAATCAAACACAAGAGGCCTAAGGCACAAGTATAATATATATATATAATATATATTTACTATATCACTGTTTACATGGATACTTGTGTTTGTAACTAAATATTGTATAAATATCTCTATAGGATACTACAAAGAGTTTACGTCGAATAGTGTATAAATCCCGGTATGATGTCTACAGTATCGCCATCATCGTAAGCTTCAATATCTAACATATGAGAAAGAGCTGTTCTGTTAGAGTAGTGCTCTTCGGCGCTCCACAGAGGAGCTACTGTGTGAACAGCTGATGACTCAAGTCAAATATCATGAAAAGGTTTTATTATGCACTTTCAGTTCCACATACTGGAGTGATGCATGGCTGGCAGGATAAAGAATTAATGGGGTTACTATATTAAGACTATGGTGTGTTTAAAGGGAGTCTGTCAGCACCAAATGTCTGTACAAACCAAGCAAAGGTGAGATAAACCTCATAAAAATCCTACTGTTAGTGGACAAATCCATTGCCGCATTTGCCAGAAATATTTCATTATTCATATATGCTAATGAAGTGCTTAGTGCACCCTGGGTGTAGCAGAGCACTTCAGTGCATCTTACCAGCCACGGTAATAGTTTTTTTGTTTGTCTGTGCCCTCCTCTTTCTTGATCGATAATCTGGCTTTAGGGTGACATTCTCACAATGAGTTTTTGCTGAGATTTCTACGCTGCGTATTTTCCTAAAAATGCAAGTAATCTATTTTACTTAACTGGTGCAGAAAATCTGCAACATCAAAAACTTACCAAAAGCCTGTCGTGGGAAAGTAGCTTAAAAGAGGGAGAAAGGGGCAGAGGTAGAAGGAAAAGAAGGTGCCCTGATCTGTTTGGCCATTGCAATGGTGCACTGAGCAACCTCATTAGCATATGTAAATGAAGAACAATTTCTGGAAAACGTAGGAACGAATCTGGACGTTAAATGTATGATTTTTATTAGGTCTGCGTCCCTTACAAGGTGCTCTGCTTGGTTTGAACGGTCATTTTGTGCTGACTTTTAAAAAATAATTTTCCACAAATTCTGCATAAAGGAGTGGTTGTCCTTCCAAATGCAGGAAGTGTTTACACCTATTGGTCCAGTAAATATGTGACCTCTGAGAAAATCTCCGGTCCATTTAGCTCTGGCACTAAAAATAGTTAACGATGGAAAAGTTTTTGAAGGGGAACTGTCAGCTCTCTGACGATTTCAAAGCAAAGATGCTTGAGAATCAGTCGTTTATGGAGAATGTGGGCACTTACTAGGCAGATGTGTCAGGAAAGTCGAAAGTCCCTCCTAAAATGGAGCACTCGGACTGGGGACACAAAAGGCCAATATACCAACCTACACTATGGACTTCCAATATTCATTTTGAATTTTATGAGGTGTTGATGACGATGAATCTTCATTTACAGGCCTGCTATGGGCCCATACTGAGCCTCTATGTATCTTCAATGCGAATAGATGGGAATGGATGCACTACTAAAACAACAATAGTACATTGTGTGCAGAATTATTAGGCAAGTTGTATTTGGGAGGATTATTTTTACTATTGAATAACAACTATTTTCTCAATCAACCCAAAAGACTCATAGATATCAAAGCTTAATATTTTTGGAAGTTGGAGTGTTTTTTTTTAGATTTGGCTATCTTAGGAAGATATCTGTGCAGGTAACTATTAAGGCCCCGTCACACATAGCGATCTCGCTAGCGATATCGCTGCTGAGTCACAAGTTTTGTGACACAACAGCGATCTCACCAGCGAGATCGCTGTGTGTGACAGCGATCAGCGACCGGCCCCCCTGCCGGTATCGCTGATCGCTCTGGTAAATCTCTGGACATTTCTTTCGTCGCTGATCTCCCGCTGGCCAGCACGCATCGCTGTGTGTGACAGGCGGGAGACCAGCGATCAGCGATAAAATAATAAAAAAATAAATAAAAAATATTACTATTCTTACCTTCCGACGTCCCGCACAGCATTCCCACCTCTCTCCATGCTCCAGTCCCAGTAATCCTTTGCAAGAATGACCGCGAGAAGTCGCGATCCCGCGAGAACAGACGTCATCGCGGTAATTCTCGCAAAGGATCACTGGGACCGGAGCGTGGAGAGAGGCGGGAATGCTGCGCGGGACGTTGGAAGGTGAGAATAACAATATTTTTTATTTTAATTCTATTTTTGACATGGATCCATGGCATCAGCGCTAACGAACACAGTGATGCCGCGCACGCGGCGTCACTGTGCTAATCGCTGGTGAAGCTGTCTGTTTGACAGCTCACCAGCCATCACATAGCGATTCACCAGCGATCCTGACACGTTGATATCATTGTCGGGATCGCTGGTAAGTCGCTATGTGTGACGGGGCCTTTACAGTGCAGCATTATTAGGCAACTTAATAAAAACCAAATATATACCCATCTCACTTGTTTATTTTCACCAGGTAAACCAATAGAGCAACACAAAATTTAGAAATAAACATTTTTGACATTCAAAAACAAAACAAAATCAGTGACCAATATAGCCACCTTTCTTTACAATGAAACTCAAAAACCTTCCTTCCATAGATTCTGTCAGTTGCTTGATCGGTTTACGATCAACATTGCGTGCCGCAGCCACCACAGCCACCCAGACACAGCTCGGAGAGGTGTAATGTTTTCACTCCCTGTAGATCTCACATTTTATGAGGGACCACATGTTCTCTATGGGGTTCAAATCAGGTGAACAAGGGGGCCATGTCATTATTTTTTCTTCTTTTAGACCTTTACTGGCCAGCCACGCTGTGGAGTATTTGGATGCATGTGATGGAGCATTGTCCTGCATGAAAATCATGTTTTTCTTGAATGATACTGACTTCTTCCTGTACCACTGCTTGAAGAAGGTGTCTTCCAGAAACTGGGACTAGGTCTGGGAGTTGAGCTTCACTCCATCCTCAACCCGAAAAGGTCCCACAAGTTCATCTTTGATGATACCAGCCCATACCAGTACCCCACCTCCACCTTGTTGGCGTCTGAGTCGGAGTGGAGCTCTCTGCCCTTTACTGATCCAGCCTTGGGCCCATCCATCTGGCCAATCAAGAGTTGCTCTCATTTCATCAGTCCATAAAGCCTTAGAAAAATCAGTCTTAAGATATTTCTTGGCCCAGTCTTGACGTTTTATCTTATGTTTCTTGTTGAAAAGTGGTCGTTTTTCAGCCTTCCTTAGCTTGGCCATGTCCCTGAGTATGGCACACCTTGAGCTTTTTGATACTCCAGTAACGTTGCAGCTCTGAAATATGGCAAAACTGGTGGCAAATGGCATCTTGGCAGCTTCACGTTTGATTTTCCTCAATTCATGGGCAGTTATTTTGCGCCTTTTTTTACCAACATGCTTCTTGTGACCCTGTTGGATATTTGCCATGAAACGCTTGATTGTTCGGTGATCACGCTTCAAAAGTTTGGCAATTTCAAGACTGCTGCATCCCTCTGCAAGACATCTCACAATTTTTGACTTTTAAGAGTCCGTCAAATCTTTCTTCATACCCATTTTGCCAAAGGAAAGGAAGTTGCCTAATAATTAAGCACACCTTATATAGGGTGATGATGTCATTAGACAACACCCCTCCTCATTACAGAGATGCAAATCACCTGTTTTACATAATTGGCAGTTGGCTTTCAAGCCTATACAGCTTGGTTTAGGACAACATGTATAAAAAGGATGATGTGATCAAAATACTCATTTGCCTAATAATTCTGCACACAGTGTATTGTCGCAGATTCATTTGAAATCTGGTAGAAAAATAAATATTGTATGTTCAAAGACATTACAAATCATAAAGATATTCCCTTCTAAAAGCTTGGCTTGTTGATCTATTGATAGCACATAAAGGGTTACACAGATTTCCACAAATATAACACTTTCAATAAAGCATGGCAGCCCTCCATTCTTGAGTGCTGACTCTTTTGGCAGAATAGCACATAGGTGCGACATTGCACTGTGCAATGTGTGCAGTATTCATTATCACTTTGCTACTTGGCTGGGATTTTTGAGTCTCCTCATTAGGATAGTTTAACATTGAATGTAAATCAAGATTTCATTTGCATGTGACAATTGGAGTGGAAATTAGATTCCTTTGTCTACTTTTTCACTCTACTTAAAGGTGTTTTGCCCTTATGCCTTCGGATGATGATCACATCAACCATGCCTTTGGGATGTTTTACATCAGGGCCGATTTAGATTTGCTATTAGAAACTGTAAATTAAGACTTCTTAAACTTCTTCTTTTTTTTCGACCTCACTAGACATCCCATGCAGATACCAATTCCTAAAGACTGAAAAAAAAAAAAACTACCATGGAGCACCCAACAAATACCACTGTTCAGAGGCAACCAAGTAGTACCTGCAGTGCACATAATACCCTCAGCATCAAATACCACAATAGAGCACAAAATACCTTTCCAGAAGTGCCAAAGACCACTGTGCAGTGTAAAATACCAGAAATGCACAACCTGAATACATGACAAGTGAATTAGCACAATTATTAGTGCTCATCATAAGGGAACAAAGATAGAGAATAGGATCTGCCTTCTGGGCCAAATGTGATGTTTCAGTGATGACCTTCTGGTAAATGTTCCATATGTTGGAGCCTCCAGCTATATTATAACATGAGCCCCAAGGCATCCAAGAGATTGGGAAGAAAATGGTCCTGAAAGTCTCTAGAGGAAAAGGCTGTGACCACTAAGCTATGGACAAATTATTGTGGGCATCTACAAGTGAAACCAGAAATATATTTATACAGGTACCGTATATATATTGTATTACACGCACTGAGCTGAATTTCCTGCCACCCCTGAGCCCATGACTTGTTGTCATCCTACGGGTCTGTCACTCATTTTCTGTATCTCACTGACACCCGGTAACCTGCAGCATCAGGAGCAAGATAGGGTGCCCATTTGTACTAGGCAGAAGTGTAGCTACCAGGGGGGCAGAGGGTGCGGTCACCCCGGGACCCTTGTTCTCAGGGGGCCCGCCCAGAGCCACTGCCATTGGGTGCACCACCTGAGTTGTAATAGGGTTACTGGTTAGAGGCCCACTCAGATTTTTGCCCCCCCCCGAGCTGAACCCCTAACTACGCCGCTGGTACTAGGCAATGGATGAATAAAGACACTGCCCTGATACGCCTCTGATTTATGCAGATGGTTGATAAGGAGCCACAGCACAGCTGTCATGGAAAAGCCATACTAGCTGGAGATGCAATTCCATACTTCTAGAGATAAACAGTCTTCTATCTGCCCCAGTCCTCTATGCTGCCCCAATTCTGGTATGATTCTCACCTGACATTCTGTCTGATACCTGTGCCTCACCAGCCAATGCGACATGTCCAGCTAGTGAGGTGTGACTTTGGCAAATGCTAGTGCTGGGTAATAGGTATAGAAATTATGGTGCTTTAGGTCTACTTCACTTTACCCTATGGATGTGGTATTTTAAGGTCTGAGCCTTAATGTAAAATGCAGCCAGTTAAAGGGAACCTGTCAGCCATTTCATGCTGCCTGGACCACGGGCAGCCTGACATACAGCAAGGCTGGCTTATTGCAAAAAGCTGTTTAGTACTCTGAAATACTGTGGTGTTTAGGAAAAATATAGCGCAAAAAAACAAGACTAGCATGGCGGAAAAGTCTGTTGGGTGAGCTTTGTTCAACTTCTTCATGCTCAGCTTTGCAAACAGATCAGATATGGAGTGAGCTTTAAATTAAGCCAAGCCTGGCAAGGAGAGGCTGGAGCTGCTCAGTGTATATGTATCTACTCATTTTCATCTAAGTTTTCTCTGAGAAGCTTCAGTTCTTCAGAGTAGGGCCTTTCTCAGATTTGTACTGTTCTCTATGCTGAGCACAATACTATTCTTTCCACCTAAGACCTCATTCAGACGTCTATGAAGCACAGTCTGTGTACAGAGAGTGATGTAAGACTGACCGCTGTTCTCCCGATCCAAACTCAACTGCCTAACATATTCTTAAGAGAGTGTCAATTTGAGGTCGATCAAGAAATCCATGACCAGTCCATGCATCTCAATCTGAACACAGACTTTGTTTCACAGATGTTTGGATGAGGCTGTAAGTGGAAAAACACCACAGAACCAAGAGTCCAAGGTGACTCCATCTGCCTCATCATACTGAACAGCTCCATTTTGGGTTTTATCTGATCCAATATTCTGGGAATGAGATGCAAAACCTCGATGCAGTGCTCAGCTATAGCGCTCTGTTAAGAGGGAGCCTTTCTGTATTTTAGGTGATCCTTGGTTTGGACAGTATAAAATGGCTAACAAGTTTCCTTTAAACACAGTTCCAATACACTCATTGAGATTGGGTCGTAACGCTATATACAGGAAAATGAGTTTCTGTAAAATGCACCACAATTGTTAAGCACTTTTCTTTAGGTTCTGAGGACAGTGGAAACTCCTCCACTATGTTGGTTGGAGGATAATGTAATAAACGCATGTAGAAAAATGTTGATTATCAACTCACATTTTCCAGTACGAGTTACCAAATCTGAGTCAGCTTATCACATTCTGTTATGATAATTACCAAACCGCCTGTTTGATTTCTTCATATTTTCTATATGTTGCTAAGCATCATCTAGATCACATAAACAATAACAGGGATCAGGATATCTGATATATTTACTTTAGTAATTTTGTTAAAGGCAGAAATGTTTTCAAGCAGTAAGGAAGGGGCCGTCATATATGGCATTAGAGAGCTTCGGTCAGTCAAAGTTTTAAAAATCAGAGTAAGGCCGGAGTCACACTAGCGTTGAATATGAAGAGTGCTATGCCAGAAAACATCGCATAGCACTCGGCCCAGTGTTAATCTATGGGGCAGCTCACATCACCATTTTTTTTTCTCGGGCGTATTCAGCGTGCGAGTGAAATCGCAGCATGCTGGGATTGTACGCGCATGTCGGCCAAGTCTCGCCACTGAAACTCTATCAGCGCAAGAAAAACTCAGACACCACACAGACCATCCAAGTAGCTTGCGACAAATATGCACACATTTTCATCATTGCAGCCCATTAAGCCATTAAATTTAATGGGGAAAATCAGTGAGAAATGTAAAGCCATACAGATGTCATAAGGATACATAGGTGTAAGAAAATTGCATCATCACATTGCAAACACATTACACATGGATGACCATATGGAGAACATTTGTGCAACTCTCGGCCGAGAGAATCGGACCGATTTTTCATACGTTAAGTGTGACTCCGGCCTAAGGGATCATTCATAAGTTTTTCCCGTATGAGTGCTATCTGTGTTCTTCACAGATAGCACTTACACTTATCATAGTCTATGGGGTAGTCCAATGTCAGATATTGATCCGATCAAATTCAACATTGAAAGCCTATGGGTTCATGGAACGATCAGACAGCACTTAGGCTATGTGCACACGTAGTTTTTTGGGTGTGCGGATTTTGGAAAGAAAACTGCAGGTAAATCCGCAGGACAAAAGTCCTGCAGTTTATCTGCGGTTTTACACCTCATAATGGATGAGGTGTAAAACTGCAGCGTTTCTGTACCAAACAATTGACATGCTGCGGATTGTAAACCGCAGCAAAACCGCGCGGAAAAATCAGCAGCATGTGCACAGCGTTTTTTTTTCCATTGAAAATAAAGGTACTGTACAACGCAGCAGAATCTGCTGCGTTTCCGCAGAGCCAAAACCGCTGAGGAAACGCAGCAGATTTCACTACGTGTGCACATACGCTGAGATGAAATCCATGTGCTGCATTTTTCATAAACTAATTGATAAGAGAAGATTGAGAAACCTCCATCAGTTTTTTTTTCAGGCTTATTCACACTTAAGTATTTGATCAGTATTTTACATCAGTGTTTGTTTGCCAAAACCAGGAGTGGAACTTACCGAGAAAAACTGTAAGGGCTCATACTCACTTGTGAGAGACTCGCACGATTCTCATATGAGTCTCTTGCATGAAAAGCTTGCACTGCCGCAAGCACTCGGACCGGAGCGTGCGGCTACGTGTGTTTCTATGCAGCCGCATGCCCCGGTCCCATTGCCGGCGGCAGTGTCGGGTTTTCATGCGAGAGACTCGCACGAGAATCGTGCAGCACTTTTCCTTAAACCTGATAAGGACTAGATTTGATTAAGAACATTCATTTTACCATATAATATACTACAAAGAGGAAAAAATGTCCAAATGAGGAGAAATTGTGAAATAAAACTGCAATTTTTTCATTTTTTTAATATACACCTTTCATTTTGTAGCGATACTGCCGGCGCCTCTGCATGGTGTTCCTTTCCCCTCCATGTAGGTATGTTGGCTTACTCACCGCCCCAACTCTGTGGCATGGTCTCCTGTTTCCTGGTGTGAACGCTGCAAATCCTGGAGGTGCCTAGTAAGCATGTGCGCGTTCCCCTTTCTTAAAGTTCTTTCTTATAGTTGCAGGTGACATCTCCCCCAACCCTGGGCCTCCCTCCACCAGCATACATTACTCTCCTCCAGCTGCATATAGAAACCCTGCTAATCTTATTAACATTCAGTGCATGCCTTCTCCTCTCACTTTCCAATGTGCTCTCTGGAATGCACGGTCTGTGTGTAACAAACTGACTTACATTCACGATCTTTTTCTCTCTAATTCCCTTAACCTTCTGGCTATTACAGAAACCTGGATCCAGCATTCAGACACCACCGCTGCTGCCGCTCTCTCGTTTGGTGGGCTGAAATTTTCACATACCCCCAGACCTGAGAACAGACAGGGTGGAGGTGTTGGTTTGCTCCTTTCATCACAATGTGCTTTCCAGGTCATCCCCCCGGTTCCATCACTTACATTTCCTTCCTTTGAAGTCCACGCCGTCAGACTCTTTAAGCCCTTCTCCTTACGAGTGGCGGTCGTTTATCGCCCTCCAGGCTCCTCCCGCCAGTTTCTAGACCACTTCACCACCTGGCTTACTCACTTTCTGTCCTGTGACATCCCCACCCTCATCATGGGAGACTTTAACATCCCCATCAATGATCCGCTCTCCCAGTCTGCCTCTCATCTTCTTTCTCTAACTTCTTCATTCGGCCTCTCACAGTTTACTAATTCTCCTACACATGAGGACGGGAATACTCTGGACCTGGTTTTCTCCCGTCCCGGCTCGCTGCACAACTTTACTAATTCACCTCTCCCGCTCTCGGACCACAACCTTCTTTCCTTTTCTGTCAAGAATTGTCTCCTCACCCGGGACACCCCCACTTACCACACTTATCGGAATACACGTACCATTAATACCCAACAGCTTAGGGACAATCTCCACACATCTTTAGCCCCCATCTCCACCCTCTCCTGTCCAGACATAGCATTGTCACACTTCAATAATACACTGAAGAATGCCCTAGATGAAGCAGCACCTTCTATACGCAGAAAGACCCGACACAGACAAAAGCAGCCCTGGCACACAACACAAACACGCTCTCTTCAGCGCTGCTCGAGGTGTGCAGAGCGGCAGTGGAGAAAATCTCTCTTAGCAGAAGACTTCATCCACTATAAGTTCATGCTCAAAACCTATAACTCTGCCCTTCATCTGGCCAAACAATCCTACTTCACCACCCTCATCACCTCACTATCCAACAACCCAAGACGACTTTTTGAAACCTTAAACTCCCTCCTGAAACCTAAAGTACAGGCCCCCATCACCAACCTCAGCGGTGAGGATCTGGCCACTTATTTCCTAGAAAAAATCAACCACATCCATCAGGATATCTCAGCCCTATCTCCTCAGTGCCTGGATCCCCTTCCCTGCTGCACCTCAAGCTCACTAGACATCTTTGAGCCAGTTTCAGAAGAAGAAGTTTCCAAGCTCCTCGCTTCTGCTCGGCCTACAACCTGCAACAGTGACCCTATTCCTTCACAGCTCCTGCAGTCTCTCTCACCAGTGGTCACCACTCACCTGACTAAAATATTTAACCTCTCTCTTTCTTCAGGTATATTTCCCTCTTCATTTAAACATGCCATCATAACCCCTTTACTTAAAAAGCCATCCCTGGACCAGAACTGCACTGCTAACTACAGACCTGTCTCTAACCTTCCCTTCATCTCTAAACTCCTGGAACGCCTGGTCCACTCCCGTCTAATCCGCTATCTCTCGGATAACTCTCTTCTCGACCCCTTACAATCTGGTTTCCGCTCTTTACACTCTACTGAAACTGCCCTCACTAAAGTCTCTAATGATTTAATAACAGCTAAATCGAAAGGTCATTGCTCCCTGCTGATTCTCCTGGATCTCTCTGCCACATTTGACACTGTGGATCACCAGCTCCTCCTCACTATGCTCCGCTCTATAGGCCTCAAGGACACAGCCCTCTCCTGGTTCTCCTCCTACCTCTCTGACCGCTCCTTCACTGTATCTTTTTCCGGCTCCTCTTCCTCTTCTCGTCCCCTTACTATCGGGGTCCCGCAGGGCTCAGTCCTAGGCCCCCTCCTCTTCTCTTTATACACTGCCCCTATTGGACAAACAATCAGCAGATTTGGGTTCCAGTATCATCTCTATGCTGATGACACCCAATTATACACTTCTTCCCCTGACATCACCCCTACCCTAATTCAAAATACCAAGGATTGTCTGTCTGCTGTCTCTAGCATCATGTCCTCCCTCTATCTGAAACTAAATCTCTCTAAAACTGAACTTCTTGTGTTTCTCCCCTCTACTAACCTCACTCTACCTAACATCGAAATAACCCTGGAGGGTTCAACCATAACTCCCAAGCAGCATGCCCGCTGTCTTGGGGTCATATTCAACACTGAACTTTCCTTTACTCCGTACATCCGATCACTCAGTCGCTCTTGTCACCTGCATCTTAAAAACATCTCCAGAATCCGACCTTTTCTCACCTTTGAAACTGCTAAGACTCTTACTGTCGCTCTTATTCATTCTCGTCTGGACTACTGCAACTCTCTTCTGATCGGTCTCCCTCTTACCAAACTTTCTCCTCTCCAATCCATCTTGAATGCGGCAGCCAGGGTCATATTTCTGTCCAGCCGCTTCACCGATGCCTCCATCTTGTGCCAGTCATTACACTGGCTACCTATTCGCTACAGGGTCCAGTATAAACTCATCTCTCTCACCCACAAAGCTCTCCACTGTTCTGCACCGCCTTATATCTCCTCTCTCATCTCTGTCTATCGCCCTACACGTGCCCTCCGTTCTACAAATGACCTAAGACTAACATCCCCCGTAATCCGAACCTCGCACCTCCGTCTCCAAGACTTCTCTCGTGCTGCTCCAGCTCTCTGGAATGCACTTCCCCAGACGATCAGACTGATACCTAGCCCTGACCTATTCAAGCGCGCTTTGAAAACCCATCTCTTCAAAGAAGCCTATCACATCAACTACTCAGCAAGCTAACTTTGCCCTGTTCCCTCCTTCCAAATATTATTCTGAATCTGCACCCTACTATTCATCTGTCTCCACACCCTTCATGCACATGATAACTGCACTTGATACTTGTCTATTGCGCTTAAACACACGGGCTGATGACCGGATCATGCAGCTTTATATGAAAATCCCTATTATAATTGCCAGACCTGAATTAACAAGCATTTCTCACCTACTGTGTCCCCCCATTTCCTTGTAGATTGTAAGCTTGCGAGCAGGGACCTCACTCCTAATGTCATTGTTTGAATTGTCTTAACTTGTATTGAATTTATTGTCTGTACATGTCCCCGCTTAATTGTAAAGTGCTGCGGAATATGTTGGCGCTATATAAATAAAAATTATTATTATTATTATTATTAAGGGGCAGCGCACATATACTAAATGCCCTTGTAGCTGAGAAGCATTTAGTATAGTGTAGTGCACCTGCAAAATTGCTCCCAGCCAACAACTGAGAGACATCTTGTATAAAAGACTCTGTCGCCAAGCAACGAGTTGAACCATTAGTCAGTAAGGTGTGAGGTCCCCTGGTCCTGGTGCAGCCAGTGTCCTGAACCTGTATCCCTGGTCCTGTTGTGGCCAGTCCTGTATCTGAAATCCTTTGGTCCCAGTGTGGCCAGTCCTGTATCCGTAGTTCCCTGGTTCTGGTGTGGCCAGGGCTTGAATGTTGTCCCCTGGTCCTGGAACGGCCAGTTCCTGAACGTTGTCCCCTTGTCCCTGAGCAGCCAGTGCCTGAACCTCGTCCCCTGGTGCCGGAGCGGCCAGTGCCTGAACCTTGGCCCCTGATCCTGGTGTGGCCAGTCCTGTACATAAGTCCTCTGTTCCCAGTGCAGCATGTCTGAACGTCTGAACTAAGCCCTAAATCAGTGTCAGCATACCTGACCCCTGGGGTCAGCAACTGCAGTACAGGCTTCTGCCCAGGAGTGGTAACCTGCCGCACAAGCCTGACATCACCACTAAAGGCTCCAGTGAACACCAAGGTAGCTAATTAGCTATACCCCTTCCTGGGTAGGAATAGTTTTTGTTGCCACTTTCTGAATAATTTTGTTTTGATGGACCTGTGTGAGGTTTTGTTTTTTTGAGTTATAGCTTTTAATTGATACAATTTTGATGTATATGCAAAGTTTTATTGCTGTTATTGCATTTTTGTGGGGACAGTGTGGCAACCAAAAAATTGACATTATTATTTTTTTACTTTTCGATGTTTTTTAAGGCATTTTTTTTCAATTTTTGCTTTACTTCATAGCTCTTTCGTAATGCAGATTTTTCTGTAAGTTAGGCCGGGGTCACACTGGCGAGGAATACGGCCGAGTGAGAGGCGCTAAAAGCACGCATTAGACACGGACCAATGATTCTCTATGGGGTCCCTCGCACCAGCCGTATATTTCTCATCCGTATTCTAGGCTCCGTGCCAATCGCAGCATGCTGCGATTGTCAGCGTACTACGGCCGTAGTATGCCAATGCAAGTCTATGGGTGCGCAAAAAATACGGATTACACACGGACCACACATGTGACTTGCGAGAAATACGCACCAGGTGTCTTTTAGCAAAGCCGGCAATTCAGTGCGCTATGCAGTAAACTCACACTGACAGGTTTAATAAAGAAACGAATGAATAGATATATATACATAGAATACATATATATAAATAAATATATATATATATATATATATATGCATTCTATGTGTCTATATCTATTCTTTGGTTTCTGTTATAAACCCTGTCATAGGGCTCCATTATATGTCCATTTTGCAAGCCTGCGAGAAAATCTCGCCATGCGGCTTACATACGGATTACATACGGATGCTTACATGCGCAAAATACGCGACCACACCTTGATTATGGATGACATACGGAGCACTATTTAGGGGCCATTCATCCGTATTACGCATGTAAAATACTGACCGTATTTTGCGTCGGTTAGTGTGACCCCGGCCTAACATTCAAGATGGCATCATATAAGGGGTTCAATATGTTTGCTGAAAGAGAGAAGATACAGATTAGAAAAATCTTTTTGACAGTGAGGGTGATCAATGATTGGAACAGGCTGACATGAGAGGTGGTGAGTTCTCCTTCAATGGAGGTCTTCAAATAGAGGCTGGACAGACATCTGTCTGAGATGGTTTAGTGAACCCTGCATTGAGCAGGGAGTCGGATACGATGACTCTTGAGGTCTATTGCAACATTCTATGATTAGGTTTTTTTTTTTAATTCTTCAGGTTTGAAAAATGCTGGGAAAAAACTCTTCCAAAACAGTTCAAAACCTCTTCCAAAAAAACAACCTCCTTAAAAAAATTCTGTAGAGAAGGAGCATTTCCAGATGCAATTTCCACTGATAAACTCTTCATTTTTAAATGTCTGAAAAAAATCTGAGTATGCACATTCCTTGAAGCTAAGTTCAGATGGAGTTTTTTCAGGAGTTCGCATATTCCGTCTTGTGTCCGTCTGTTTAATTTCAGAACCTGACCAATCTACACGTTCTCTCTAATCTTTTGGATGGGTGATAACGTTTAATGATAGGAATAATCTTATAATGGAATGCAATATTTTGCAATGAAAAGTGCATTGAACTATGTCTTTCAATACAGTTGTGGCCAACGGTCGAATTCATGCCAAAAGGACTTCTTATTTTAGGCATATGTTTGCCCACTAAAGTTTATAGACATGTCGTATTTTTCCTGTGGAACACCACAAATGTGATGTAAATTTAGCTGCTCTACTCCAGGTAGAAAATGTAGTCAGTGGGGAAATGCCAAAAAACAGAAATAAGTGAATCATGTCCCTTTAAAATCCACATAGGCACATAACCCTACAGGTGAACATTTGTATATTTTTAGCCGCTTTTGCTTAGCATTACTGCTAGACATTTTGCTGCTTCTTTTTAGAATTCAGAACATTCCTACCTACGTTTGCTTTGCGGCCTCCACTTCCTCCTGTAGTCTATATGCGATTATCACTGGCCCCTACAGTTTCCCGTCAATGCTAATCATTAGAGTTGAGCGACTTTTGGTTTTTTATGGTCGAGTTTCGTTTCGTGAAACCCGACTTTTCCAAAAGTCGGGTCGAGCAAGATCGGCCAATTATAGGGAAAAGTCGGGGTCGTCCCGAAACACGAAACCCAATGTAAGTCAATGGGGAATAAAAGTCGGCAGTGAGAGGAGGACAGGAAACACACCTACAGTGCTCATTTGAATGCCAAAAGCATCAATTCTTCTTACTTAAGCTGGTCAACCTTAATTAACTTCATAATACAAGTTACGCACTGAAAAATGGGGGTTATTTGGCTAAAGTTGTGGGGGGGTAGGGCTGGCTCCAGGTTTTCATGTGCCCTGGGCGAAAGAGCG